>NC_056748.1:682841663-683099163 GCF_019279795.1 Protopterus annectens
CTCTGAAATACATTAACAGGCTAAAATAATGATCTCTTCCATGAATAATATCAATGAATTGCTCATTATTAGAATAATGATTTAAAAACGTGTAGGTTTCTAGTTGGAAGTTACACGTATTAAGTGAAGTTTCCTTCCAATTCAGATGGCAATTGTTTCTGAAGTTGCAGCACAGGAAGGCAGCCACAAAATCCTTTTGTATTTTTACTTTTTTTTAACCTGCACACCACTTGTAAAAGTGCCAGATGATAATCATAAATAAATAAATACACAACCCAATATATTCCAGAGTGCTGCAGCTTTGAGAATGATTGCACTCAAACCTGTGCAGTTTCTGTGGCTTGTGAGATTTCATTTTACTTGGATATGACTTCTCAAAGAATTTGGCAGAATCAGAGTGATGCAAGGCAAACATGTTTAACAGCCCATGAGCATCTTGTAAGAGAGAGAACAAGTTGTCTACAATAGTCAACATACAGTTCAAAGCTGTTAGGTCTTCTGATTGTATATAGATAATGAATTAATAAAACAGAGTACTATACAAGAAAAAGACTGCACACTGAAGCAACTATAAGCTGAAACTACTAGTGAGCAACCACAGTATACAGAAGTACTGTCATATGATTCTGCATATCTAGAGGTTAATTCTCAGCAAATTCCATTCTGTTTTTCTACACAAAGGCATAAATTGATTGTAGTAAGAGCAAGGGTGGAATGTCTATAGTGGTGTTATCTAAAGCAGGGAGCAAAAAGGCACTGACCTACGAATGGCTGGACTGTGCCTTCAAATGGAAGGCATAATGTTTACATTATCACTATTTATTTGCTTCTAATACTGAAAGTGAACCACTGTTGCTCAAGAGGAAAACAAGAACCTACAGTGCAGGAATCTGAGGATGCCCTAAATTAGTAGAATAGTAATATCAAATGGCAAACATAATTTGTAAACATGAAAAGCAAACAGCAGCTGTTGTAGCATAAGGCATCTAACAGATGCTATACATATTTTCAAATATACATACACATTTACTGATAACTGAAATAAAGTATAGAGCTGTGTATAATCTTTCAATAAGCATGCATGTCCTAATATAGGTTGTTCTTTTCACTGTTTCAGTATTCATCACCTCTGGGATCTCCTGCCAAGAACAGCTGGATGTCTGGCTAGTATACCAAAGCTTTTATTACCTAGGAGGACTGCGCATAAACTCCACATGCAACGGTAGGGCATAAAAGTGATGTACATATGCCTCAAACCACAACTGAGATGCCACAGGATAAGCAAGCCCACCAGTGTAAAGGACAGCTTGTACATCCAGGGAAAAGGAAGGCAAGAAGAAGTGCCTCTCAGCACGAAAGAAAATACCACCCAAAGTTAGAGAGGAAAAAGAAAATACCACCCAAAGTTAGAGAGGAAAAAGAAAATACCACCCAAAGTTAGAGAGGAAAAGAAAAGAATGGGGTAGGATGGAGGGAGTAAATACTGCAACAGTAAAAAGGAGGACGTGCTGTTAATGTAAGATTTTACATAACTGTATTGTGTCCTTCTGTATCACTGAAGCAGTATTCATCACCTATTGGAGAGTACAAAAGCTACTGAGAAGATAGGGAGGAGGAAGGCACAGAGGAGCCCTCCACAAATCCATAAAGCATAGCCTTGGCAAATCTTACCCTGGCCCTGGAATGGCATCCAATTTACAATGCTTATAAAATGAGTGAACAGAACACCAAAGTGGCAGCTTCAAGGATGGAGTTTGTGCCCAAATCCTTGAAGAAAGCCCCCTGAAGAAGCCACTGTCCTAGTAGAGTGAGCCTAAATAGAAGCAGACCACTGTTGACCATGAAAAGTACAACAAAAAGAAATGGCCTTGGACATCCAAGAGGAGAAGATTTGCTTAAAAACTGCCAAACCCAATGTGCTGACATGAAAATATACAAAAAGTTGATACAATTTATAAAGGGCCTTTTTTCTCTAAATAATATCTGAGCTGTCTATGCAAGTCCAATGTATCAAGAACCTTCTCAACAGTAGACTGCAAAGAAGGTAAAAAGGAAAGAAACTGGATAGACTGATTAAGGGACAGCTCATTAACCACATTGGGCATAAAAGAAGGGTCTGTATGGAGAGACATCCTTTCTCTATGAATAGAACAAAAAAGTAGGAACCACCATCAAGGCCTAGAGTTCAGAATCTCTTCTGGTGGAGGTTAGAGCAGTCAATAAAACAGTCTTCAAGTGCAATGCTTCAAAGTATTTAGCAGCAGCAGGCTCAAAAGGAGCCCAAGTCAGTTTTTCAAGGATAAAATTAAAATTCCAAGATGGATGAATAGGCTTTCTTTGGGATTCTGATATGAAGGACACCATTCAGAAGTTGCTTGACTTCAAATCTAAAGGCCAGAGGAGGGTTCAATGTCAGATGTATAGAAATTGCTGACAAGTGAGCTCTCACTGAAGAATATGCTAAGCCAGCATGTAGCAGTTCACACAAGTAAGAACAAACCAAGAGTTCCCCCACTGAAAAGGGATCATGGTGATGTTTAAGCTACCAGACAAAAATGACTTCTACTAGGACATGTATGACATGTTGGTATTGGGTTTTCTAGCCTCCTACAGGACCCTAAGCATATCATCAAAAAACTTGTATCAGAAAAGAATTAAAATGCTATCACCCAAAGTGTCAGTTGTAGACTGGCAAAGAGAAGGTGGAGGACAGATCCACTGTCCAGTGTGAAAAGGTCTGTGTGGTGAGGTAACTCATGTTGATTGCCCTTGGCCAGATGGAAAAAAAGTGGGGAACCAGTGCTGTCTGAGCCAAAATGGAGTCACCAACAAGGTCTTTCTAATGTCCTCCTTGTGAAGGACCTTGGGAAGGGGAGGAAAGGAATAAAGGGACATTTCTTCCTAAGAGAAAGACATGGTGTCCACTTTCCAAGCCAAAGAACTTGGGAAACTGGAAAGAATGGAGGAAGTTTCCTCCTCAGAGAGGAAGCAAATAGATCCACATGAACAGCCCACCAATTAAAAGTCCAGAAAAGAAATCTCTGTAAAGCATCTGATCGTGAGGCTGTGTCCTGGATCCGCTGAGAGAATCTGCCACAAAACTGCACTCCAAAGGTATGTAGACTGCATGTAGAGTAACCTGCAGATTTATGGCTATTTCCCAAGCTTGAAGGGCTTGTCTACATAGAAGGCAAGACATTGTGCCCCCTTGCTTGTTTATGTACCACATGACTGTTGTACTGTCTATAAAATCCTTTAAGGGATCTATCACCCAGACCAAGTGGAAAGCTTGAACAGACAGAATGACAGCCTTCATTTCCTTGATGTTGATGCAATCTACCCCTTGTTGAAGGGACCAAAGGCTCTGAACCTTCAATATGCCTGAAACGGCTCCCCACCCCAGTCCTGAGGCATCTGTGAAGAATTCCTGGGACAGTTGAGAAGGTTGGAAGGGAACACCTGAATTGAGAAATACCTGCTGAATCCAACAGTGATGTTCCAGTTTGTGACAAGGTATAATAACTAGATAAGTCTAGTGAATGGCAGTGTTGAAGCCACACTATTCAGAGATATCACTGAAACTTTCTCATATAAAGCCTGGCCTAGGGAAGCATGAGGATGGTGGAGATAAGCAGCTGTGGTTCCCGTCAATGTCCATGGCAGACATTTGCAAGGTTTCTGAGGATGTGTGAAAAGCAAGTTCATGCTGGCCTCCGAGAAGGGTGTGGCAGAAGAAACTGATGCTAATACTGGACTGTCCCTCCCATGACCTCATGAGAGGCATCCAGTGGAGGCTGGATACCAGCAGGCTCAGGCCTAGATTTCTTGACTGCCTTCTTGAGCAGTGGCTGTACCTTGGGGTGAGTGGGTTCTGCCATTGTACCTTGGGCTAACAACTTCAGACATTGGTTCTCAAGATAAAGGGAAATAGAAGAAAGATGGCCACATAAAGCCTTAGTTACAAAAGCCTGACAGATGGAAAAGTGAGTGGTTGTGAGACTCACCTAAGCAAAAAGGACACCTATTGTGGAGGGCCTTATGGGGAATCTGCCTTCCACACTGACATTTCCCTTTCTTGGATGACATGTAACCCACTGAAAAATATAAGAGAAAGAAAAAGGAACCCAAACAGGTTACTTGTCTAAAGATATAGGCTGGGGATAACCAGCAAAGTGAAGGGTATTTAGACAGATAAAAGATAATGGTGTCTGGATGGTACAGCAATGAAGTTCTGGTTTGAGAGCAAATTTACATCACCTTTATGCCCTTCACTTGCATGGGGAGCATATGTTTTATGAGTGATGCTCCTAGATAATAAATGCTTTGGTATACTAACCAGACATTGGGCTATCCTTGGCAGGAGATCCCAGAGGTGATGAATAGTGCAACAGTGATACAGAAAGATATCTTGTAGTACAGCTAAATGCAATGACACTGAATGTGCCACTCTATTTTTGATTTAGCAGAAAATATACACACATGTTCACACTAAATATTAATCCACCTTTTCTTATTTCTGTATTTTTTAGCATTACTACTTCCCATTCATTTGAATGGAATTTTGGAACTGTAGAGTTTATCTATACAGAAGGGTTGTCTTTAATTTATTTATTTATTTTTGTCATCAATAATATGGTAATGCTTAAGATGTATTACTGATTTCTTTATAGAGCAATTATGAGATTTGGTTAGCTAAATGCAATTTAGATTACATTCCTGTATTCAAGTCGGCAATGACAGTAACACTATTTTGTATTTGGCTGATTGCAGTTTTTTCATTATTTTGTTATAAACAGAAATTAAGAATAGTGCACTAACTCAATAAAATGATAATATATTCTGTTATAAATGAAGACAAGTTGAACCTTTCAATCAAAACCACATTCTTTGTCAGGTCAAACATAACAGAATTCTATACTGCATAGCTTTTAAACAAAGAGATTGTGTCTAGATCTAGTGATGTCATTGTTCCCATTTACTGAGCCCTCATTAAGGCAGTTATTGAATATAATGCCCCTTGGGAATATATCTGCGGAGACAAATGCAACAACTGGAACAACCAGAGAAATACCTTACTAAAAGGTTACAATTCCTAAACAACATGCCTTAAATGGCCCAACTCAAAGCCCTGTCCCTATACTCTAGGTGTCGTCCACAGCTTCAGGCTTCAAACTGTTAAAACACAATTTATTAATCGCTTAAAAAGTGAAGCTGACAGGATGTAAACTTCACTAGAATATGATGAACTGAAAATAGTTAAGTATCTAAGCAGTTGTCATCCACAGCTTCAAAATTCAGGCTGTTAAAACTCAATTTATTGAAAGCTTAAAAAGAGAAGCTGACAAAATGCAAACTTCACTGAAGTACTGAAATAATTAGCCTAGTAATTAACATCCACAACTTCAGGCTTCAAGTTGTTAAAGCACAGTTAATAGATGCTTTGTAAGCAAAGCTGACAAAAACATATACTTCACTGGAGCATAAAAAGCTGAAAAGATGAAATTGTCCAAATGATAAGCGCTTTCGGCAGATGCCTTCTTCAGATCATATAAAAGTGTGGTTAGCTCTTCCTGTTTATAAAGGAAACACAATCAAGAGCTGGTAGCTGATTGTCTTTGGTGTTCTTAAAGGCACAGGACAAAAATAAATGTTCAAAGTGGAGATTTGTCTCCTATAATGTAGTTCAATATTAAAAGTGCTAAAATCATGTATTAATGTTTGGTAGGTTTCTTCTAGATTTTAGAACAGGTCTGAGGTATTGAGACCTGGGGGTCGATTGGCTCTAAAATTAATGATCCAAAAGATCTCTCTTAATTCTGTCCTGTTATGGGCATCTCCTTCCCTGATGTTATGGGTGACCACTTCCACAGCTTTAAACAAGAAATTATGCGTAGGATGGACCAATACGTGTGCTGCTAAGGCATTATGTGGAACTTTCTGATCAATGTCTCTGACATGTCGTAGAATACGATCCTTTAGTCATTGGTCAGTTTTACCAAGATAAAAAGCCTGGCACTTGCGACAGGTAGCCAAATAGATAATGTGGCTAGTAGTACAATCAGCATAAACATCGAAATGAAAGTTACATCCAGATACTGGGTGGAGGAAAGTATTACTAGTATCTAAGTAAGGACAAGCTTTGCATCTGCAGCATTTAAAAGTACCCTTGCATACATCTAAGTTGTTGAGGTGTTGTGTCATTAGACTGTCATTGGATTAGACTTAATTTAACAATGGAACCTCTTTGTTCTCTGCTGGAATTAGTCCTTGAGAATAACATCTTTATGTATAGAGATACCTTTTATTTGCAAACCTGGTGTGTGGCCATGGGAACTCCATGTGACAACACTTATTCAAATTTGGTCTTGGCAGAGTGGGAATTTAAAACAATCTTCAGTGATGGAACTATCTGGAAGAATGAACTTGTCTATTATGGGCGATTTGTGGATGATGTTTTTTGTTTATGGAAAGGAGGCATTGACCAATTGGATCTTTTTGTCAGCGTTATTAACAACAGCACTAACTTCCTTGAGTTCAAAATGAAACACTCATCCTCAGTCAAAGATTTATTGGATGTCAAGATACATTTACATCCAATTCAAGGTCTCTCTACTGGGGTGCATAGGAAAGAGACCTGGCAAAATCATTTCTTACACAGGCAGAGCATGCATCCAAGACATATTTTTGATAACATCTTTGACAACCAAATCTTAAAAGTCTCAAGACTATGCACTGATGAGGAGGAATTCTTGGAAGAGCAATCCAATCTACGTAGATATTTGAAGGATAGGGCCTACCAGGAAAATAATTTTCCACCAGTTTCACAGGTGCAAGCCTATAGAAAGCAAAGAGGTCAACCTTATTACTCAGAGAGGTCTGAACAAGCTTCATGAAGACAGTCTAATGACACAACACCTCAACAACTTAGATGTATGCTTACTTCCAGTTTAGACAATCGACAGGTCTGTGAAGTGATCAGGAAATTCTGGCCGATTTTGACAGCGGATGACAAAATAAAGAACATCGTTGGAGAGAGACCCAGGTTTCTCTATAAGAATAAAAAGAATATCAAGAGATTACTATGCCAAAAAGATGGCTTTAAATGTGGTGATCCAATATCAGACCGCAAGGGTACTTTTAAATGCTGCAGATGCAAAGCTTGTCCTTACTTAGATACTAGTAATACTTTCCTCAACCCAGTATCTGGACGTAACTTTCATTTCGATGTTTATGCTGATTGTACTGCTAGCCACATTATCTATTTGGCTACCTGTCGCAAGTGCCAAGCTTTTTATCTTGGTAAAACTGACCAACGACTAAAGGGTCATATTCTACGACATGTCAGAGACATTGATCAGAAAGTTCCACATAATGCTTTAGCAGCACACGTATTGGTCCATCCTATGCATAATTTCTTGTTTAAAGTGGTGGAAGTGGTCACCCATAACATCAGGGAAGGAGATGTCCATAACAGGACAGAATTAAGAGAGATCTTTTGAATCAATAATTTTAGAGCCAATCGACCCCCAGGTCTCAATACAATAGTACCTCTCAGACCTGTTCTAAAATCTAGAAGAAACCTACCAAACATTAATACATGATTTTAGCACTTTTAACATTGAACTACATTATAGGAGACAAATCTCCACTTTGAACATTTATTTTTGTTCTGTGCCTTTAAGAACACCAAAGACAATCAGCTACCAGCTCTTGATTGTGTTTCCTTTATAAACAGGAAGAGCTAACCACACTTTTATATGATCTGAAGAAGGCATCTGCCAAAAGCGCTTATCGTTTGGGCAATTTCATCTTTTCAGCTTTTCAGCTTTTTACGCTCCAGTGAAGTATATGTTTTTGTCAGCTTTGCTTACAAAGCATCTATTAACTGTGCTTTAACAACTTGAAGCCTGAAGTTGTGGATGTTAATTACTAGGCTAATTATTTCAGTACTTCAGTGAAGTTTGCATTTTGTCAGCTTCTCTTTTTAAGCTTTCAATAAATTGAGTTTTAACAGCCTGAATTTTGAAGCTGTGGATGACAACTGCTTGGATACTTAACTATTTTCAATTCATCATATTCTAGTGAAGTTTACATCCTGTTAGCTTCACTTTTTAAGCGATTAATAAACTGTGTTTTAACAGTTTGAAGCCTGAAGCTGTGGACGATACCTAAGGTCTTTTTTCTTTGTTCATTTGCCTATCCTCGGTGTCTTTAGTAGTGGTGAGGAGAATTTATTTCCTGTCCCTATACTCTGTATTCTACACACTGCTAACTGGTGACCTGTGTCTGGCATATAAAATATCCCCCAACCCAGTACTGATGGATTTACTACACACCAGCAAGTCAAATGGCAAAAAAAAAAATACGAGAGATTTAAACCTCTTCTGATATATTAACAGTATGTTTTGGAGGGACAGTTAAATCTTGTAGAGGATTCCACTAACCTGGAATAGATTCCCCATCCACATAAAACAAAGTTCATTCCTGTCATTATTCAAGTACAACTTGGAACTATGAATGGGAAACAGAAAATTTATCACAGGATTGCTTCCAGTACTACCAATGGACAGGAGCAGCTCCTAAATGATTTATCCATTGCATGGCTCCCTTCAAATTATCTATGGCATGATCCCAGTCATTCTCATTAGGGGTAATATATTGACCATGGCATGGGTAAGGCTAATCTCTAATCAAATGGGATAGGTTAATTCAAGCAGAAAGAGAGACAGAAAAATTAGCCTTGTACTTAACTATAAAGAAAATAACACACCCAAAAGCTTAGAAATAAGAATGTGAACAACTGATTTTAGAGACACCTTTTAGGTGTACAAATGGTTTTGGAGAAAAAATGGTTAAGCCCCACAGTAGGCAAACGATGCAAGTCATTTCTCCATTTGTCTTACAATGACTGTGTTTGCAACACTGATAGAGATTTTTTTTTTCACCAATTGTAAGATTAAGTGTTTTCAAATTACACATCGATTGAAATTCATAATCCAGAGATTTGCAGGTACTCAGCAATTATTTGCAAAGACTGGGTCAGTGCCTATATGCATGCATGCTATTTGCGATTACTATGGTAGTGCCCACTTTCATAATGTTTAAAAAGGTAAAAAAATAATGTAGGCAACTGGGAATTACTCTGCTAAAATGTAAAGTCTCAATTGAATTTGGACTTTTGAGGAAGTTGTGGCTGAGCATGCCTATCCTTAAAACTTGCTTTAACTAATGATGTACAATTAAGGCAAGCAGCATCAGCTCAGCTATTCAGATTGATTTTTAAAACAATATAAAAGATTTTCTATATTGCCTATAGGAGTGTTCTGATATGGACGCCATGATTAGGTCATTAAAAAGTGTGAAACGGGAGGAAAGGTGGAAAATGGGAAGATAGCGAACAACGGAAACATTATAGAAGGAAGCCATCATGCGGGTGGTGATTGAGGAGGTGGGAAAGGAAGGGTTTTATACTTTTGGTAAGGGATAGACACCTCCCCTAATTTTTCAAATACCTCTTTATAAAGAGGAAAATTTGGGAAGGAAGGAAGTTAGATAGAGTAGGAAAACTGATTGGGGAAGGAAGGAGGTAATGAGGAGTTGTATCCAGGCATACAGTGGTAAGCAGGACCTCAAACATTTCCACTTCATAACAGTTACATAGTGGAAGGTCCACATGTTGAGGTGAAAGAGGTCTGTGGTGGCTCAGTGGTCAGAGTTGACTGGGGCAGTGAGTTGTAGACTTATTGTAAATGATTTTGCATGGTCATTGTTGAACAAATCCTCTACTAAGTCTCAAGGACCATGTGTTTAGAGGTTTACCAAGCTAAAGCATATCAGGGTGCCAGTAGAACTAGAGCCACCACCTGCACCCTCTGAGGACATCCTGGGGGGATGGGTTAGAGGGCAAACTTTCCTTGACCTGACAGGAACATGGTTGGGCTGCTCCTGGGTCTGTGGACCTGTGGAACAATTAACATAAATGTGATAGAAAAAAATGCAAAGTAAAGGATAATTAAAATAAGAAAACGAGGGAGAGTGGATAGAGAGAGAAAGACAGACAAAGAAGACAAATACTTTAATCATTGTGGTGGCACTTCAGCATGTACTTTAACAGTTCTTACTTGGCATCTAATTAGCAGGTGTAAAATATGAAAGGGTAATACATTTTACGTTGACAAAATATTTTTCAGAATGGTAGGGGTAATCATCAAATAAGCAGGTTTAAGATGTGAAACGGTAATGTGTTTCACATTTTAAAAAAAAATCTGCAATGTGATAGGGAAATGGATTGTGCTGGAATTGTATAATGGTAGCATATTTGCATCTAACTAAAGCCTATTTTTCAGTTCATATTAAACAAAATCCTTTGCTTAATCATACACATTTTTTTCAAAAGTGTGTCTTATGTATACATGCGCATGAGCAATTTCATTTGAAAATGACTAATTTGACTAACCATCAGCCATATATATCATATATGCATATCTGCCTGATATACTTACATTTATTAAGCAGCACAGTAGGTCTTTAAATGAAATTCCTCACATGTAGGAAATATTTGCATTTATTCTGAGACTTTTTTTTTTTACTTCATATTATTATTCATTCCTAACTTTGTTTATAAAAGTAAGAAAAGAAAGATGTCACAACTTCATTTTTTTTGGTAACTTTTTTCTGGTTCCATCATGTCCGGCTGTGTGTTGGAAGCATTTATTTTTTTTATTTTATTTATTTTACATTTGTTAACCGGGCTAGTCCAACTGGATACATGTCCATTTTCAGTGGAGGCCCGAGGAGAAAAGCTCCACTATCTAATGCATAATAACAAAAAAAATACATTCAAAGTACATAGGTAATTTAAGACGCATCTAAAACAGGGATTTAAAATTACATAGGGAATTAAGACACAAGTAAAACAGGCATATAGGCTTTCCTTTCAGTAAGTTCAAAAAGGTGAATACAGAGACTATCAAATTTCTACAGTACAGGTCAAAGTACAAAGGTAATTTGAGATTCAACTAAAACAGGCATTCATAATTACATAGGAATTTAAGACTCAACTAAAACAGGCATTTAGGCTATCTTTTCAGTAAGTTCAAAAGGTGAAAACAGAGACTTATCAAATTTCTTCAGTACAGGTATATAAAATGTGAGACAGAAATAATTAAGTAGTTTAAAAGCAAAAGATAGAGTTACTAGAAAATTTTAGTTTGAAGTTGAGAGAGTCAATTTCTCAGGTAGAGATGAAAAATAAAATGGAGAAATAGAGTTGGGAGACAGTGCAAAGGGTGCAGGAGAAGGTAGGAGGTATGTGATCAGCTAGGGTTATTGCAAGAGCAAAGCCAGTGATTGGTTAGAAAATGTTTCAGTTGAGTTTTAAATAGTGTGATAGAAGTTTGGGCTAAGAGGTCTGTAGGAAGTTGATTCCAAATTTTACCAACTGAGTTGGAAAATATAGAGTCACCTGCTGTATTCTATGATAGAGAGGTTTGAATCAGTATTTTATTGGAAGAGCGTAGGGTTTTTAGGTTGTTATAGGGTTTTATCAGGGTGGAGAGCATTGGTATCTTTTCTGGGTGGTGAAGGGCTTTATGGGCAGTTGTAAGCTGATAGTATTGAATTAGGTGAGGTAACTCCAGCCACCCTAGGTTAAGGAGGTTCAGGCAGTGATGTGTTTTATATGGAGAGGCAGTGGCAAATTTGGCAATGTTGTTATAGGCTGTTGTAAGCCTATTGATGTTATGTTTAGAAAGATTAGTATATATGGGGATGCATATAGTAGAGTAGAGATAAGATAAGTTCTGGCTATGGTAGTTCTTGCTTCAGGAGTTAAGAAAGATTTGATTCTGTAGAGAGAACCTAATTTTTTGTTAGTTGCTTTTATGATAGAGTGGATATGAAAATCAAATTTTAGAAGGTTGTCGATAGTAACTCCTAGAAGTTTGGTTGTTTGGTCAGGAGAGATAAGGGTGCCATTGTTAGAAGTAAGTGTGAAACTAATAGGGGGAGACAGGTGTGTGGGTGAGAAGAGGAGAAGTTTAGTTTTCTTAGGGTTTAAGAGAAGGCAGTGATTGGAGAACCATTGTTCTATGGTGGTAAATTTTTTTGAGTAAGTGAGTGGAGGTCAGCTTGGGTTGTGGCAGAACAGATGATGGTGGTGTCATCGGCATACTGAATGCAAGTAGTTAGTGGGGTGGCTAGATACAGGTCATTAATAAAGATGGAAAATAAAAGAGGACCTAAGATGGAGCCCTGAGGTACTCCTAAAGTGGTAGGGAGAAGTTCGGAAAGATTGTTGTTCCATAAAACAGCTTGTTTCCGATTCTGAAGATAGGAAGTAAACCAGCTTAAAGCAAGATTATTGAGAGAGAGAGATTTTAAACAATGTAGGAGGAGTTTGTGATTCACCATGTCAAAGGCTTTTGACAGGTCTACAAAGAATGCAGATGAAAGAAGATTGTTATTCCGGTTTATATTAATGGAGTCTATGAAGGATAATAAGGCTGTTGTGGTGCTATGGTAGGGACGAAAGCCATGTTGGCAAGTAGCTAAAAGGTTATTAGATAGGAGGTGATTTAAAAGCTGTTTGTGGATGCATTTCTCCATTATTTTAGCAATAGGAGATAGCAGTGCTATAGGGCGGTAGTTCGAGTACTCAAATGAATCGCCCCCTTTGAAGAGAGGGATGATGTGGGAGATTTTCCAGAGTGAGGGTATAGTACTTTCTTTTATGGTTCTGTTGATTAGAATAGAGATAGGGTAGGCAATAGCTTTAGCACCTAGCTGGAGATATTCTGCTGGCAATTTGTCAGCTGAGGGGTTGAGGGTTTGAGTTTCTGAAGTAAATTAAGAATATAGGAAGTAGGTATGGGTTTAAGTTGAAATAGAGGTGGAGTGCAGTTAGTATTACCTAGTAAAGAGGGGTCAGGGCTTTGTTGGTTGGCCAGTTTAAGTATGGTTGAAGTAAAGAAGTTATTGAATCGTTAGCTGTTTGTAGGGGAGAGTCAGGGCAGGAGCCTAGTGGGTTGGGGTTTCAACCTTGCCGGGGATAGTAGTGAGTTAATTGATTTCCAAAATTTTTTGTATTTAGTGGTGGGAGGATTGCTGTAGTTTGGTGTAATAGTTCCTTTTATCTTGTTTGATAGCAAGCTTAGTCTTGTTCCTTTTTTGTTTGAAGCTAAGGTGATCAAAAGAGTCTTTCGTGGTTCTCCATTTAGTCCATGCTTTATTCTTACTAAGGATAAGTTGTTTGGTGTTGGTTGTTAGCCATTGAGCTGTCTTAGATTTCATTTGTATAGAACGGATGGGGGCATGATGATCGAGAATAGTAAGAAAGGTATTATTAAAGTGGTTAACAGCTTCATCTATTGGGAGAGTTTTTAGAGGTGACCAGTTAATCAAGCTGAGTTCATTTTGAAACTGCTGAAGGTTAAAATGTTTTTTGCTGCGAGATGAGCGAATTAGAGGAGGTGTTGTTAGATGAGTTTTGTGCCTAATGATGTATGTGAGAGAGTGGTCGCTAAGGTCGTCTGGGAGGGTACCTGTTGAATACATTTGTTGGGGACTATTAGTCAAGATCCAGTCGAGAATGGTTTCTTTGTTATTGTTTTTATTTGTTCTAGTTGTGGAGTTAATGGTTTGATGGAATCCGTGCAGGTTAATAATGGTAGATGGATTAGTTTGTTTGCACATGTTCCAATCAATATTAAAGTCGCCTAGTAGTATTGTTTCTTGAAGGAGATTAATTGAAAACCAGTTTAGTAGGTCTTCTAATATGGGTGAATTGGTGCCTGGGGGAAGATAAGTGCAGATAATATTAATAGTTTTGTGTGAGTTTAGGGAGAGTTTGGAAATAATCAGTTCAACATTAGAGTCATGTGGTGGGGTAAGGGCTGATTTACTTATTTCCAGTCCAGTTTTGAAGAGTATAGCTACTCCTCCACCTTTTTTGTTAAGACGATCTTGTCTTAGGATGTTATAGCCAGGGGGGATAATTTCGTTATCTTTTATTGTGGGTTTCAGCCAGGTTTCAGTAAGACAGAGAATGTCAAACTGTTGGACTTCTAGTAGGGCATGAAGAGCAGGAAGTTTGTTACATATGCTACGGATGTTAAGATGAGCTATTGTGAGAGATTTGGGAGGTTTAGTTTGTGGTGTAGACATAGGTATCATAGTTTGGGAATTAGGGGATGGTATGTCTGTGTTTGGGCCTGGGTTGGGGTGGATGTCCCCATCAATTAATGATAAACCATGAATAAGGTTAGTTAGTTGTGAGGTTTTGATGCTGTGCAAGTGTTTTGTGAGTTGAAGAATAATGTATTTGATGTGTGAGAGACAATGATATTTAGGTTCAAGATATGAGTTGCTGTATATGGGACTGTGATGGGTTGTGAGTGTAGTTGGGGGGGTAGCTAGGGTATGTTTGTGTGGAGTACAAAAGGTAGGATTTAAAGGTTGCTCATAGTAGGTTATGAGGTAGGTAGAGGTAAGAATAGTTAGAAGAGTTAGTAGTAGGAGAGGAAGGTGAGTGTAGGACATGTTGAGATGAGTGGGGATTGTATATAGTAGGTATGTGTTCAGAGAGGGAAAGGGTGGGTGTGGGATTGGACTGCTATGGAGTGGGTGGAGATGTAGAATATGTTCCGATTGGCTAGGGAATGTGGTGGGTGTGGTTATGCGGGGATAAATGTAGAGGTCCCAGGGGCGGGTGGGATATGGGGGCAGGGAGGGGAGCGGAGTGAGCCCGAAGGGTGAACAGAGCGGGCAGAGCCAAAGGAGTAGGAAATTGCTGAGAGGAAACAATCAGCCAGGTATAATAACAGCAGGTAACAACGGCAGATCAGTAGTCAGGAATCAGAAAAATGAATACTAGTTGTATAAATCCAAATACAGCAAAAAGTAAGTATTACTTTACAAATCTGAACACTTTTAAAAGAAATTCCTGAGGTCTAATGGCTTACCAGCTAGCAGAATGTAATTGCTGAAGAGCACTTGTGTCCTGGTGGGAGACTAGAGATTTAAAGATGGCTCCATGCTCAGCAGGATACTAATATAGACTTTGTATTGGGGGAGGGAGATAGCACAAGGGGTGTAAACCAGGTGGAATGCAAAGAAACCAGAGAGGCAATCAGTGGAAATGAGTGAAGGCCTCAGAGAGGGTAAGTAATAATTCAAACTACCTGTAAAGTGAAGGAGAGAAGAGACAGCAAAGTTTATTAAGGTTGGGAATGTGTCTTTACATTGACTTGCTGATTAGTAACCAGTTTGTGCACATATTAGAGTATGGAGATACATTAGCAATGATAGAGATGCAAATAAGCAGGTGATCCTCCAAGTGATACAAACTAAGGCAGAAAGAACTGAGAGGGCTGCTTGATGGTTAATTTAATTTAGTCACAGCGATGTGAATTAAAATCTATACTGTCTACTGGACAGTTAGGATTACTGTACTATCGGGGGGGGGGACACAAGGCTACAACAGTCAGTTTTATTAGCAAGCTGAGAACTACTAAGAAATACTGCTAATGTAATAGCTTCACTCTCATAAAACATACAAGTAGAATGCCTGGGTGGACTGACCCTGCTCTTGAAGCTCAAAATGTATATCCTTGTTTAGTTTACAATACTGATTCCTTCTTACACTGTATAGATGGAGTGGTAGCCACAGACTGCAGATTTGCTTGAGTGTGCTCCTGCTCTTGAAGCTCAAAATGTATATCCTTGTTTAGTTTACAATACTGATTCCTTCTTACACTGTATAGATGGAGTGGTAGCCACAGACTGCAGATTTGCTTGAGTGTGCTCCTGCTCTTGAAGCTCAAAATGTATATCCTTGTTTAGTTTACAATACTGATTCCTTCTTACACTGTATAGATGGAGTGGTAGCCACAGACTGCAGATTTGCTTGAGTGTGCTCCTGCTCTTGAAGCTCAAAATGTATATCCTTGTTTAGTTTACAATACTGATTCCTTCTTACACTGTATAGATGGAGTGGTAGCCACAGACTGCAGATTTGCTTGAGTGTGCTCAGCTAGCAGAATGTAATTGCTGAAGAGCACTTGTGTCCTGGTGGGAGACTAGAGATTTAGAGGTGCATCTTACAACCTTTGCATTTTATTTCAGTCTGCTTTTCACAATCTCTAGCAAAGTTTACCAAATTACCACCCCCGTATAAAGTGAAATGAATTTGAGGAAGACGTATTCTAAATTCTGAAACCAAAACATTCAACAATGCAGTATGTTTCAACTTCTGTGCAGGTCATTCAGTTGCCCCTTTTCCCTCCTCTACTATGCTAAGGATGGGGTGACTAACTTTGTTCAGCCATCTTGTATGTTCAAGAAAATATTTTGGAAATGACTGTCTTACAAAATTATCAACATAAATGATTTTTGCCCTAAAAAAATAAAAAGAGCAATGTATTTTTAAAAGCTTTCTGCCTGTCATAGAAATAATTAACTACAGAATATTTTAAGTGAGAGTGCATATGTGTGTATGCAAATGTGCATATGTACGTATTTATTTCTGCGTATGTAGTGATGTGCGAGTATATATACTGCGCATGTGTATAAATGTATACACATACATGTGTGTATATATGCATACGACTTTATAAGCTTCTGAATGTAAGAAAAAAAGAGTAGCAAAATACCAACGGCTGAACTCTACCCTTCTAACGTTAACACGGAAAACTCAGCCAGACAGCTGTGTTCATGCCTGTGCCTTTACATCTTTGGTCATCACAACTGTGCTAAAGTTGGTGCCCAGTAAGGATGCATCCCTGTCACCAAACTCCTGCCATATCTCAATCTTCTTCAACTCAGTACCTGTCACAGCATTACCAATTTCCTGCAGATACGATTCCTGAAAGAGGAAGACCAAGATTTTAGTCTCCTTATTGGACCAAAGTGGAGCTCGATCTCATGCTTTCATAGCGGCCGCTATTTTTAGAAGTTCTAGAAACAAAGTGGTGAATGTAACTGCAGGGGTTCAGAAGGTGAGAACCAAACCATCTTAAGTGTGACATTAGCATACCCAACCTAAGCAGCCATAAATTTGTTTTACCCATGTAAGTGATATTTTCTGTCAAGGTAGTTTTACCAACTGTCTTGTAACAGAGTCAGGGAAATAATTTAAATGAATATGTACTGATAATTGTATGTCAATGTAAATCAGTGATTAATCAATTATTTTATAATATTCTTATAGTCTATTTGCTTAAGCAGAGTAATGTTTTCACCTGAATTCCACATTTCTCATTATGATCATACATTACTAAATTATGGAAGCATTAGTTCTGAAGTTGTGCTTGAGATACTCTTCATAATTCCTGTTTTGCACGAGAAATGTATTATTATATAATGACTGGCCATTAAAAAGTGGCACGCTGATTAGTCAGCCCAATCAGTGTGCCTGTTGTAAATACAGCATATACCAATGGAAAGTCCAGTCACCTGGACTTTCTTCCATTAATGTATGCTACAAAAATTCTACTTTATTTTAATTTACCAAGAACAGAGACCTCAAAAGAATGGCAGAGATGGGACAGTAAAAAATACAAGGATAATAAGGTACATTATGCAAAACTACAGAAATGTACCTGATTACCATATATTTTCTCTGTCCTGTCTTCTGTACATTTCAAGTCTCTGGACTTAATTTTGTTTTTTAAATTTAAAAAAGAAAAAAGCAACAGGGATCTTCCTTTCTCTGTTGCTTCCTTTACACAACACTGTTATACTGCATAAGCATGGGAATGGAAGTCCCATATGCATGTGCAGTATGTCAAGAAAGTCACGTAATATCATGGAAAAATACAGAAGAGCACCACCGCACCATTATACAAAGAGGTTATCTAAAAAAAGTAAGGTAATTGTTTTAAATAATGTCGTACAATAACAATGACCCATGGCTGGCTGTGGGTAATGTTGATTTGCACATGGTTGGTTTTGTTTGGTCACTCAGGCTTGGCCCTCTTGACCAAACCACACCAACCGTGGGTAAATCCAGCATTACCCACTCCCAGCCATGGGTTATTGTTATAACAACATGTGCATTTGATGTTACATTGTTTTAGTCAGAGTAATTGACTGTTAGGAAGTACAGCATGTCTATGGATTAGGCTTCTTTAAACTCCAAGCTGAATGGTAACTTAGACCAGTTTTCTTTTTAAATATGGGATACTTAAGTTTAATTTGTACATGAAATACATTGGCACTCATTCCTGCAGCCAGCATGGCTGTGTGCAGCTCAGCCACAGATATCCAAAATCTATCTGCATTTATTTGAGCAGATTCAAATGAGTATTAGTGCAGTTCATAGAATTCAGCATGTCTGATCTTCGTTTACATTTGAAAAGTGTAAATATGTCCGAAGTTTCATTAGTAATTGTAAAGCTGCTATATTTTGTTGCAATCATTTGGATTTGCTGGCAAATGGTATGAGAAAGTGCAAACTTTTTAAAAGTAAGCTAAACAAATTAAACCTACAAATTATTAGCAAGCTATCCGAATTTAATTTAATGGATAATTTCCTATCTTGTATTTTTATTTTTTGTATACTGAAGTCACTGCTATATGCAAATGATATACTGATTATGGAAATGATATGAGCTAGGGAATTTGAAGTACCATATACATAGTAAAGCTGAACATCCATGGAAGTATAATGTTCACAGGAAATGTATGGAGAAAGATCACTGAACACTAATCTGTGCAGATCTGTTTTCATAAACATACGATGACACTGAAAATGGTAAAGTCTTGATTTTTGGTTTCATTTTGGAAGATGATGTCGAGGTTAGTAGTACAAAAGGTGAAGAGGACATTTTTCAGTTCTGAAGTCTGGGTCATGTTACTTCTATGAATGCAATCTGCTATCAGGATAACTCAATGAATTTCTTATTTTATTGGAATCAGTCCTCTTGTTACTGACTATACGATTTTGGCTGCAACATAGAATTTGTTTTTAAGGTTTGGAAAGGGATTTAAGTGTAAGGAATGTAGGCACGCTTTCATGCCCTTTGTTGCAGGGCTGAAGAGTGGGTGTCATTTCTTTCAATCATGTTTAACTGAGGTTACTCATATGTGCATTTCAGGTTAATAAATCATGCAGTAGCAAGGACAATAGCAAAGAAATGAATTTCAACAGTGAGGAAAACAGCTCCCTTATATAGGCCCTCAGGAAATATGGCAAGTGCCGTTTTGGAAAAATGGGGACAAAAACAAGGAAAAGGAGTAAAGGAGTGGAATCAACTGGTTATGGATATAAATCCTGTTTGGCGGAGGAACCACACACTGACCCAGTGCAGAAAAAGCGCCAATAATATGATAAAACATGTCAGAGGCAACGGCAGGGCAGACTGCAGTTGTTTGTAGCAGTACACTTATCCCTAACACCTGATGAGGAATACATCATCTACATACAAGGAGAAGATTATGACACTGATGAGGATGGCCTGGGTATAATCAGAGGTAGAATGGACACTGGAAATTACCAACCTCAGCCACAAATACAGACATCCATTCAAGAAGGTCAGTACATCCACCATGACGTGATATTCAGAAAATGCATGCTAACATAAATCCTGTTATTCTATCAACTTTCTAAGTATGTAACAGCAATATTTAAAATCTGTCCCTATTTGTGGACCTTTGTCCACCCCCCCCCAAATTATTTTAGGCTTTGTTCATATTTCTTTCACTTGGAAGCTGAGATATATGACCTGAGGACAGTAGCGCACAGTTTAAATGTTTAAAGGCAGGATCGCACACCCTATAGCAGGTACATAATCCTGCAGAAGTTACACTTGATCACAAAGTCAAGAAGTTGGAGACATTACATTGCAGGCTGTACATGGAGACAGCCAATGCACCTCAACAACACTGTCTCCTCAACCACAGAAGCCACCTTCTGGAGAACAGCACAATAGGTAACTGTGTTCTGAGTAATGTCTACAAAAAGGGGGTACCAGGTGCAGGTACATGTCACAGCCAGCTTCAGAAACATGAAAAGCATTGGCTGACCAGCAGCAAATGTGCTGCAGCATTGTTCAGGCCACGTCCACTGCCATATAGTGTCAAGAAAAGATGATTAGTGTACACTGCATGATCTACATGAGGATTTCCATCCGTACATGGAAATGGTAGATGTAGGAATACTGCCTTGGTCACACTTAAGCCAAGTATAATGGCCTACATGCAGCCATATCCACCTCCATGTGTACACTTGTCAGGACCTACCAGAATAAAATAGGTGTCAGTGGTGGACAGATAAAGGACAGGGCACTGTCCAGACATGTGGGGACATAGTATATCACCCTACATGTACTTCTCAGGAGAGTGATGGACAAAGTAGAGGGGGCATAGCACAACAGAAGTCATGCAGGCCTCATCAGCATTCATTTACACACAGCTGAACCTCTCCCAAGTTCTGTGTCTCTCAGCACTGCAGAATCAGTATCAGTAGGATCACTGCCTCCAGCAGGTCTTATTACTGTAAGCCATCATCAAGCCCACATGCTATCTCTTCTTCAGGATCATTGGTACCATCATCAGCCCTATCATTATGGGTTGGCAACATTTACCAACAAACACACACACACACACTAGATATATAAAATGTATACATGGAATAAGCCCAGGGAAGGAGAATTTCAGAATGCAATGCACATCAGTACTAAGGGACTTCTGATCTGCATAAATTTGAGTTGTGTAATGATAAGTCTTACAAAAGAGGGAGAGGGTACATTGCAGAATTGCAGTGTGTAGCACTGTTAAAGGGCTATTCAGCAGCATGAGCTTCAGTTGAGTAATGTGATTGCTTACAGTTACACAAAAGGTATATAACAAGGTAATGGGAGAACAGAACAATGACATGCACTACACTATTAAGAGCGGAACACACACAAGGGGGAAAATGATTAAACAACTAACAGTAATCCTATCATCAACATTAACACTGTTGACACAACATTTGTGCAGTGCTGAAGGTGAAGTGATACGACACAAGGATTGGTGTCTATGAAAGTATGTATTAATCTGATGTGCAGTACCACAATCCTATCATCAACATTAACACTGTTGACACAAAATTTGTGCAGTGCTGAAGGTGAAGTGATACGACACAATGATTGGTGTCTATGAAAGAATGTATTAATCTGATGTGCAGTACCACAGCAGAGAGCATTCATTTATTTATCAGAATGAAAGTGCAGAAATATTACATCATATAAAAAGAAACATGATACAGTTTTTCATTCCAGTGCAAGGTAGATCCTCATGAAAATATGCAACTTGGAATACAGCACCAGCACATCTTTAAACATAGAGCATTTATTCTACTAAGTAGTATAATACCAATATTCAACTAATGAACATCCCAGCAGAAGCAGTAATCACCTACTTAACTGCAGTCCATATACAAAATACATGCAGCAATACAATACAAATTTAACTTTTCCCTTACATGATACCAATTCTATTTACAGCCCAGATCTTCAAGAACAGTTAAGCATAAACAATAAATATATAAACTACATCAGTAACTCTACTGTACCAAAAAAGACATTTATTTAAATAGAAGGGGGGCTGTCTGACACAGAGAAAGGTAGTCACGCACCAGACAGCATAACCTACTCATAACCCTGAATGCTTCACATATACTCTTGTGTTGTTTAAAATGAATGAAACACTAACCTGAATGCCATGGTCCATAGTCGTGGACTAGATGCTACCTCTTTACCTGTGCAGCCATATACCATGCAAAGGCATGATACATGGGGGTCTCATTACTGTTGCCATATGGCCACAAATACTGTCAATTGTGGTAAGATCTACACTGGGAACTGCAGTGACATCATGGGACTGACCACTACCAGACTAGCACATGAACATATGCAGGCTATAACACCATACTGCTCAACTGTCCAGATTTTTGCAGAATGTCTAGATTTTTGCCTTGCATTTTTTTGTCTGTTCCTCATAAAATGTGTGGTTTACAGATAATGCACTGAGTATTGAAGTCTCTAGAAATGATATATATTTGCATTTCAGAATCCATATCCTTCAGAAAATACATGCTGATACAAATCCTACTATTCTAGCAAAGTTCTAAGTTTGTAAGAGCACTATTTAAAATCTTCCCCTAATTCCGGGCCTTTATCTCCCCATTATTTTAAGCTTTGTCCAGATTTCTTGCTATAACAGGCAGAAAGATGTGTATAACAGACAGGAAACATCCTGCATGCAGTACTAGAAGGATACTCTCGGACTCTTCCAGGCAATGGAAATGGGATTACACAGCAGGCCAAATACACTTTCAAAGACAACACCTGTCGAACAGGATGGTGTTGTACCTTTCTTCAGCAGCTCCCATAGGGTTCTAAAAATGGACTCAAGTGGAATGCCTACATCACTTGGAAACCACAAGGAAAGAAAATGTGCAGGAGAGACATCAAAAAAGAGTGATTTGATACCAAGCAAAATGTCTTTCAAAGAATTAATAATTACATTTTTCACTTGTCAGCAATATGACCATGTGCATCCTATCATGCAGAAGGAGGTGGTAGAATGAGCTGGGGTGCCAGATATGGGGCCCATTGGCACTGCCAGGACGATAATCCACCATACTGGCGATGCTACCCCACGCATCTCACACTACTTGACAATTGATGGAATGACAGTCCTTCCTATTTTGGTATTATTCACCCCATGGTCCTGAGTGGGGGGGCTTATGGCAACATAGTTTCAATCTACTGCACAGAGTGTGTCAGGGAAATTTGCCAAGGTGTGCATGATGTGGGCTCAATCCGGAGGTGACATGGGGGAAACAGACATTTTGAGCCACATATGCCAAGAGTATATCAAGGAACTGCTCAAGGATCCTTGAGGTGAAAGCTTGAAAATACCCAAACTATCTCCAGTCTGTCTTTCGAGGGCCCATGTGGCAAGTATAGTGAGGGCTCTACATATCTTAGTATCCACAGGTATAAGAGGACCATGCATCCCCAAATTTCATCCGTTGTCCATATATACTAACTAAAGCCCTTAAAATATTCCTGCCCAGTCTAAATCTAAGAATTGTTTGCATATCAAAGTTAAGATGCCATCTTGGCAGGTAAGCATCACTGGTAGTCTGCAGTTTTGGTTTGTTCAAGGTAAGCACCTCACATTGAGGAATAGCTAGGCTGGCAGCAACCAGAAGCATCTTTGCCAAATGCAAAGCAGATAGAAAAGGTGTGATTTCACCTTTTATTAATGCCTCTACTGGCTGCATGGGAAAGAGTGAAAAATTACTATGAATCACAAGCAGGTGGTATGAGGGCTTATTAGCATAATAATGTCTACATTGTTCTCATTTGAATCTCATTACTCCTTAATATGCATAAGTTCATTTAAGGCTATCACTTGTGAGCACAAATGTTTTCTATGAATCGTTCAAAGGCTGCACTTAAGTGCAACCAGTGCAGATATCCATTACACTTGCATGCAATGACTGAATACCATGCATGGTATGCTCCTTTCTGAGCAAAGAAACACTTAAAAAAATAGTAGTCAAATGAAGTAATTCCTATGTTTTATAAGTACTATTGGCATTTTGATAAATTTTATTTTTCTATCACAGATTTGTCTTTCATCATCATATATATCCATGTGGTGTAAAAATGCAAATTGGAAGCATTTGCATATTGAACTGATCTGGCTATATCAGCTAATTGGTTGTTTAACATTCCCTTTAATCTATGTAAAGTGGGGCTTTTCTACAAATGGACAAGGTAGAACTCCTGGAGTAGCAGTTGTTTGAAGCAAAAGGCAACAAGAACATAACACCAGTCTTTGTTTTTCAAAGGAAGTCATTGTTAGTATGACCTTTAAGTGTATTATCACACTGATTTGCTTCATCTGGGTGATTTTGCCATTTTTCAATTTGGTGTGACTGTGCTGTTAGCATACAAATCTTTGCAGCTTACCCCCACCACCACACAAGCACATATATTAGGAAGCAGGTGACTTGTTTTGAGTTCCAAACCTAAGACAATGAGATCTAAACAAGCTAGAGACCTGCTACAACAAATTTGCCAAATTTGCCACAGGGGCATCCTACCACAGTCACCACTGTCTCTCACTTGCTGAACTGGGCTGGCTTGAACTCCCTCACCTCCTTCAATGATATCAACCATCACTCGCCCACAAACTAGTAAATCATCCACTAAACGTCCCATCCCCCCAGAATCTACTCCAACCCTATAGCACCACCAGACCACTAAGATCCAGCAACAAAAATCACTTGCAGATCACTAAAGCCAATAACTCTGCTGGTGAAGCACTATTCTCTTGTGCCATAGCCAAATTATGGAACTCCCTCCCACCCACAATTACCTCCATACCATCATGCACCCACTTCAAAACTTTATTAAAAGTGCACCTAAAAACATGCTGGCTATGCCCTTGCAACTCCCACTCTAATATCACCCACCCCATCCAACCACTACCTTTCTTTCCACCCCACTAACTACCTTGATTATAGCAAGCTCAGATTCTCATAAGCCTAGTACTTATTATACAGCAGGAACATCTTATTGTAACATTTGTTAATGTCTGTTATGTACTTCACAGATAAAGATTCTAGTTGTCTACTGATGTACTATGTTCTTCATCTGTAAATATGTTTGTAATTAATTGCTATGTTAAATTGTTAATCGCTATGTCATCCAATGTAACTACTGTCTGTTTATTTTAACTGTGGAGCTTTTCTCCCCGGGCCTCCGCTGAAAATGGACCTATGTCCATTAGGACACTCCCGGTCAACAAATGTAAATAAATAAATAAAATAAATAAATAAATAGTTTTAGTTTTTATGATTGAGGATGGGGCTTTTGTATATAAGCCAGTTGCTCTGACTGAAGGTATGTTCAAGGGATATTTTGATAACAGTTGGATTGGTGAGTTCTGTACATCACCATTTCATTACCTATGCAATTATATAAAGATTGGGTACATTAGGAAGCAAGTTTTTTTTTTACAACCAGAGAGAGGAGAACTGGGGAGAACATGTTTTTAAGGTATTTGTTAAACTTGTTAAGAGGAATCAGTTTGTAGTTTGCAGAGCATGACAGCAATAAAGTATTTAAATCCTCTGGGTATAGAGACTAAAACCTCCCTCGGCTAAGATTTACGAGAGGAGAGAATAGTCAATAAGGTTAAGTGCATTACTTAGGACTATGATGACTGCAAAAGTGAGAAATCCTTTGTTTGTGCCTTGGAGGAAGTCTTCATGGACGGTATCCAGAGCTTTTGTGGAACTCCTACCTGATTAATATGTATTTTAACGTTGGGGAAAGTACATTGCTTTTTTGTTATGAAACTCTGAATTGTGAAGATTTTTCTTAGGATGGGAAGGATGGAGAATGTCAAAAATCTGATGGGATTTTTTGGGGGAAAGGATCACTTTCAGGATATATTTAATGATTACTAGCTTGCAAATAAAATGTATGTGGCTATTTGTCAAACTAAGATTGTAAAGGTGGAGTTGTGTGTTAATAATATGTTTATTACAATGCCTAATGAACAAAGAATGGAGCTGCCTACTTTAACAGGGACAAAGAGAATTTTGTAGACTTCATCTTTTATCTCCTTTTTTATTGGCTCAATGTAGCATAGAGGTAGAAAGGATGGGGTATTTGGGGTTTACGGAGTGCTCTTTGGGATGGATATGGTGGGGCAGGTTGTTGTAAAACGCTTCTAGGAATTGAGATGCTGTCAGCACTAGACAGAGGTCTCCTCTAGAGGTAGTTGAGATAAAATTCCTTGAGTGCCAGTGGCCTGAAGCAAATAATGACAAGGAACACATCACCAATCACAGTTTTCCATAATAAATCATTGCTAGTGTGATTTCTAAGTATGCACTCACAAAGATTCTTTTTTTTTTTGAGTTGGTATAAATGAATGGAAGGAGTGTGTGCATATATGTGTGTGTGTGTGTGTGTGTGTGTGTGTGTAACGACAGGTGCTAGAATTGTACAATTTTTCTACTCTGTTCAGGATGAAAAATACAGTGAAGCAGTTAAGCGTTTAGCTTGGCATCATCCTTGCTTGTTTTTACATCGTGTTCATATTATTTGTGGTCAAGTGAGTTAATAAAATCATCTTTGCCATTTCTGGGCTTTTTTGTGGTTCACTGCACCTCTACAGTCTCTGATTATCTTGGTCTAGTCTTTCAGACAGTTTTTCACCATTAATGATGCTCATTATTTTGCATTTCATCACCCCATTGTAGAACCCTGGACAAGAATAAAGTTTAGGAGCATTTACTTATCTCTCTGATGGTAACATGGTTAATCATTTCTCATAACTTGTTTTAGTTTGGAGGATCATTTTGAATGAAGTTTGGAAGAATTATGCTTCATAGTTGAAGTCTTTGCCAAGTTACAAATGGAGATAATTAGGATTCTGTTATTAGATGTCATTTAATAAATGTTAGTAATGAAAGCAAACACACTAGATGCACATATGTCTATATCATCTATAAGTTTATTGGAACTGCAGTGTCTGAACTTAATACTTAGAGAATCAGACAGGTGAGAAAACAGAAAAAGGGATATTTAACATGTTTGGCTATACTTATTTTCCTACCAGCATCAGTGGTATGACGTCATAAGAGCAGAGCACAGCTATATGCGCTACATGAGAGGCACCAGGGAAGGCACTCAGCGAAAAGGATTAAATGGTTTGACATTCTTTTTTTATTTGCCACATCAGTCTCCATACAATTCGGATCAATGAAGCAAATCATTATGAATGAGTGTTTGAAAAATTAATTTCTATCAAAGACTGGTGTTCAAGAAGTCTTACCATGATTTGATATTATTAACAATACTATCAACATGGTAATTTCCACCCGCCCCCAGTACAAGGATTTCTTCAATGACTACATGAATTTGCAAATTCCTAATGTCTCTTTTGCCAGAGTGGTAGATATGGGCATTGTGAGACAATGTAGAAATTGTCTCATGTAGTCAGACAACCTTTTAATCATTAAATAAACTAACACAGTACATGATAGATGCACATACATAACCTCCTTGGAGGCAAATATGTCACTTACAAGTAAGGTTGTCAAGTGTGCACACATACACACACACACACACACACACACACACACACACACACACACACACACACACACACACAAAACATCCTTCATGCATGCCACTCACGACATGCATAGACCTTCTTATGCTGAGGCACTTAAAGAAACCTTTCCAAATCTCAAGGACCTCCTAAGCTGTGAAACTTCAACACCTATCATTAGCAATCATTAAGACATACCAAAAGCAACACCTAAAACCACACATGAGCCTACACCCAATGATTCCCAAGAACAAAACCCATAAGGTAAGCAAACATTTTACAGAGTACTCTTGTCATATGGAATTCTATTACACGACACACGGATGCTCCTCTCACCCGGCTGGACAAGGAGAAGTTAATGGTTATGTGCCTATCTGGAGCTAGACTCCACAATATTACACAAGCACTCAAGTCACTGCGCCACAAGTACCAATATGATTCTGTTATAGTCCACGTGGCTGTAAATGACCTGAGGGGCACCTCACTGGACTATATGAAAAGAGACATTAGGGATCTCACTGAATGTGTGTCACAGACAGATACACACCTTGCATTTAGCAGCATACAGTACAAACAGAAAATGATTGATTTTAATAGTTGGCTTTCTTTCTGGTGTCACTCCATGGGAATCCAACATCTATCAACATGAGAGAACACATGTTAACAGACAACTTTGCTTTGCCATGGACAATTTGCACCTGTCCACTCTGGGCTTTCAGATATTGGTTAAAATGTACCCATCCCCCCTTATTGCCTTTTTTAGGTAAAGTCAAAGTGACAAATCTACCAACATAGCAAAAAAAAAAAAAAAAAAAAAGAAAGAAACCTTAAGGTGTTACTACTCAGTTCTGGGAGCTTAAACAAGGAACGCCACACGTAACAAGCACTCCTAACTCTGAAGAATGTACACTTCTGTGCTGTTACTGGGACTTGGTTTTAGGCTACAGAAAGTACTCCAGCAGTCGATGGCTACAGCGCCTTCCACACATGTAGATCAATAGCAGCACGGACCAGGACCAAAGGTGGAGGTGTCTATCTACACTAGCAATAAATACAACTCAAGGTTGGTTAAAGAGGATGATACCCTGGAGTTCATCCATGTCAAATTCTCCATAGAAAAGGTTCCTTACCATCTCCTGGCTAGCTACAGATTGCCCTCTATGACCCACAAAGCTCAACACTTATCCCTAGACCTACTAGAGGCAATTCACCATTCAGCCAAATACCCTATTCATGGTAAACTAACTACTTCTCTATAGACTGGGAAATGTACACTGCCTTACAGCCACAGCATTTCCCGGACTTTATCAGCATGAACACCCTGGACCATATAGTGCACTCTCCAACCAGTGGAACAAACATAATGGACCTAGTACCCACTAAAATAGGAGAGTCTCACTAACACCACCTAATTAAACCTACACTTTCTTCAGCAATATCCGAAACTTTAAAGGTAACACTCACCAGTGTGCAGAACTGGTGGTACATGGCCCAACCTTCATGGAGCAGGGTGACATAGCACGTCTACTGGCTGATAAATTTAGCTCTAACTTGACTTCCACCCCCTCCCTACTCCCTGTGAAATCCCTTGTAGAATATCACCGTAACTATCAAAAGGGAGTAGATCTTGGAGGTGCTTGCTAAGGCAAAAAAATATTCCCTCATCTGCCCTGACAACATCTCTGGTTGCTCCCTAAACAGCCTAAAACAATACTTAGCAGGACCACTCGAGGCATTCTCTGACTACATCCTCAAAACTTGTTGCATGTCAGGTGAATGATGGGCTGCAATGGTCATCCCACTTCATAATGGTGGACTATCAACTGCCCTGGGAAGTACAGACCCATCAGTCTGCCAAGTCTAATATGCAAAGCCATGGAGCAAATTACAATGGCAATGATCAACAGGAACACTGTCAACTTATAGACACTAGACCTATCTCAGTTTGACTTTGTTAAAGGACGGTCTTGCTTACTTAACCTGGTAGACCTCTTTAAGGAGGTCATGGATGAGGGGGAAAAAAAAAACTATGCATATCACCTACCTTGACCTGGCCAGTTCATTTGATACAATATCCTATTCCGGCATTGTTGACTAACTCTAAGAACTTGGCATGAATCTCTACATAACTTGTTGGGTTGCCAGCTGTCTAACAGATAGGACCCAAGAAGTCAGGACTGGTGAGAACACCTCTACCAAGAGACCAGATGCCACAAGAGTAAACCAGAACTCTGTGGTGAGCCAGCTAATGTTTGCCATCTACTTCTCAGAAGTTAAAGCTAATGTCAAAGGCTTCTGGCTCCCCAAATATGTAGTTGACTGTAAATTTGGAGCCATCAGATTCCTCCCAAAACACCAACATCCTACAAAAGGTTCTAACACATAGAAATGACAGGTGCAAAAGCCATGGTTTAAAACTCCATGCAGAGAAATGCATAATAGCACCCTTTGGGAAATCATCCATCCAAGCTTACTTCAACAATAAAACACTCCTAAGAGATGACCCAATATTTAGGGATCTGGAAATATATGTAGACGGTAATCTGTCATTCCACTACCATGTAGCCAAGATAGCAGTACAAAAATCATTCTATGCCTCAGCTCATAAGCAAAGGTATGCCATCCAGGATCAAGGAAGTAATAGTACCAGTATACTCAGCCCTAATCAGACTCATCACCAAGTACAATGCCCCTTTTGGCATGCAACTAACCAGGCACTAGCAACACTTGGAATAACTAGCATTGCTACTGTCTGGAATTGTTGCATTACCATGTGGCTCTACCAGTAAGATTGCCCTATGTCTGAGTCTCCTACTAGTAGGAAACCTCAGTGGTACTGTGTCCAAAGAATTAAAAAAAATACTTTCACTCCTAGGTTCATAGTTTCATACATTTTATACTAGGCTAATGATCACCAGGGTCTTTACAAACCTAGCCATGCAACCACACACAGGTGTGTGTGATGATGTCAGGTAGTGCCCACTATGCCACAGAATAGGGCAGTGCATGTGTAACATACACCAGCATAGCTATATGGAGTTTTGTAAAGAATTTTATGTCATTTGTATACCACACTGATTTGTACCGATGCCTGCATTAAGCATGCATTTGTAAAGCTGCTTGTGTTAAAAATGTATCAACAGTGCGCCCTGCTCAACAGAATAGAAATATACATGTATGGCAAGCAGAATTGTGGTAACTGCTGAAATGTATACATGTTAACAAAGAATGTTGGAGGGAAGGGGTTAAGATAAGCCCAGTTTACCTTAGGAAAAATAGCTTGAAATTAAATGACTTGGTTTAGGCCATAAAGATTTTATCTCACAGGCCTGAATGCAGCCAGACATGCAACGTCTGGTCTGGTATCCTGTTCTTATTGTCCTTCGTGGTGAACTAATTACTACCCTGGGGTACCAGAGAATGGCTGATTAGAATCTACATGGAATTGTTTTACAGTCTTGAGATGCTCTAGCAAAGCTCTAAGTCTGTATTGTGACAAATCTGTGCTAGACTCTGGTTCCGTGTTTAGTCAGGGGGTAGTGCGGAAACCACACAGCCAGGTGGACAAGATGTGATGCCATTCTATAGCCAGCACTAAAATTATTTTAGATATTAGTGAGATGGCTTAGAGGTTAAGGTAGTCGCCTCCTGTGCACAAGGTTCGATCCTGACCTCCGATCAATGCCTGTTTGGAGTTTACATGTTCTTCCTGTGTCTCCATGGGGTTTCTCACATGTCCGAGAAACATGCTGAATGTTTCCATCTCAAACTCTCCAATGAGTGGAGCTGTGGGCAGCAGCACAGACTCTTCATGGTGCCCTATAGGGGAAAGATTTGTACAGACAACCACTTTGGGCATCTACTTTGGTGCACAGTATCCTAAAGATAGGAGAACATGGATCACAGACTGAGTGCCATGGCAGGGCTAGCCACTCAACTGTGTAGAATATGGCTCTAGGTGATATGGTCATTTTGACTAATGTTGCCAAAAATAGGCATGGGTAGTTACCAGTGATAAGTGGGTCAAGGACTCTGCCTACTCTGATCCTCTCCAGGGACCCATGCTAATGGTGGTAGGGGTATATGTGCCATTATTGGCCAGTGTGTGCCCCCATAAAGCCCAGCAGCCCTGGGTCAATAAGCTACTGGCTGGCCGTTGTCTAGTCGCCCAGCCAGGGTTACCTGGGATAGCTCTATTGAGCGAAAGTTGGATGTAAAACCAACCAACCTGCAAAACATGAACTGAGAATTGCTAACTCATAATGTAGGTTCACTGACAGGATGTAGCTTGGAAGTGGATGGCATGATGATACAGGGGAGGGTGGACATCCTATGTATCCAAGAGATGAGATGGAAGGGCAGTGCTGCAAAGCCACTTGGCTTGGGATCCAGAGTCTACTACTCAGGTGGACGGCAGGCTAGAAATGGTGTAGGAATTGTGGTGAGAGAGAGGCTTCAGAAGGCAGTAAGGGATACCATCAGAATTAATGACAGACTCATGGCAGTTAGACTCCAGTGTAATGATAGCCCAGTATTCATAATCTCAGCCTATGCACCACAGCAGGGTTGTGATAGTGAGTAAGAGTGCATTCAGACACCAGTTGCAGGACCTACTAGATAAAGCAGGACAACACAAACTGGTGTTGATAATGGGTGACTTGAATGCACATATTGGGACAGACAGAACAGGATATAAGGACTGCTTGGGTCCACATGGGTGGGGCAACAGGAATAAAGAAGGAGAAGCCATTCTAGACTTCTGTCTGGCAAATGGCTCGATAGTAGTCAACACATGGTTCAGAAAGACAGACAGTCACAAGATCACATACAAGAGTAGTCAACATGCAACTCAGGTAGATTTCCTCCTACTAAGGAAAAGGCACTGGGGCAGAATCCATGATTGCAAAGTCATCCACAGTGAAACAGTCGGCCCACAGCATAAACCACTAGTTGTCACACTCAGCTGCATGCAGTGGTCAGAGAAGGCTCTAATGTCAACAGAGACCAGGCTGAAGACCTGGAAGTTGACTGGAGAGAAAGTACAACAGTTCAAGGAATTACTCAGGGTTCTAGCACCCCAAGAGGAGGAGGAGGAAATAGGTAGAGTTGAAGAAGAATGGCAGCGCCTAAAAACAGCATGTGTCAGGACTACAGAAAAGATATGTAGTCAACCCAGGTATGGAAATAAGGTACATAAGGAAAGCTGGTGGTGGACTGCAGAAGTCCAGGAAGTCATCAAAAGAAAAAAGGAGTGCAGGAAGAAGTGGGAGACAGAAAAGACTGACCAGGCTAGGAAGGACTACTGGCTGGCTAACAAAGAAGCTAAGAAAGAAGTTGCAATAGCAAAGAATATTGCATTGGAGGCATTGTCCCAACTTCTGGAAAGTCACTCAGTAAGGGGCACAAAAACAAATACCAGGTTGCAAGGCAAAGACAGAAAGATAAAGAAGATAGTAACACACATTTCATAAGGGATGACAGCAACCACCTGCTCACCAGTCCAGAGGACATCAAAGGCAGATGGAAGGAGTATTTCCAGCAGCTTCTGAATGAAGAAAACTGCACAGAAGCTGTATTGCCCCAGAAACAGGCTACGATGAAAGAGGAGGAGGAGCCCACCCTAGAAGAAGAACAGCACTAAGGAATATGAAGTCAGGGAAAGCAGCAGGCTCAGATGAGGTCACAGCAGATATGATAAAGATGTTGGGTGAAATAGGGGTGAAATGGCTCCTGAGGGTACTAATAGCAGTGTGGAGAGAAAGGTGCATCTCAGATGACTGGATAATAAGCATACTCATGCCAGTGTACAAGAACAAAGGAGACATCCACAACTGTGGGCAGTACAGAGGCATCAAACTCCTACCACATTGCATGAAAGTTCTGGAGAGGGTGATTGATAAACGGATATGCAGAGTAGTAGAATGTAAGATGGGAGATGAGCAGTTTGGATTCAGATCAGGATACAGCACAACTGGCCTGATATTTGCACTGAGACAGATACTTGAGAAGAAGTTAGAGATGAGGACAGAATCCAGCTGGGCATTCCTGCAAGTGGAGAAAGCATATGACAAGGTCCCAAGAAAGCTGATCTGGGCAGTACTGTGGTGGTTTGAAGTCCCAGAAACATTGGCTGAATTAGTGCAGGCTATGTGCAAGGACTCAATGGCTCAACTACGAACAGTGTTTGGCCTCACAGAGGGGTTCCCAGTGGGAGTGGGTGTACATCAGGGTTCAGCTCTGAACCCACTGCTGTTCATACTGGTAATTGACTACATTAGCAAACAGGTTGGAGGTGATGGATCAACAAAGCTGCTGTATGCAGACGATGTGGCACTACAGGCAGACTCTGAGCTAGACCTTCAGCAAAGGATAGGAAAATGGAATGTAAATCTGAAGGCACATGGGATGAAACCAAGCACAGACATGATGGTGGTAATGGCAGCAAACTGGGGAAATCAGAAGAAGCTGAGAATAGAGATAGAAGGGAACATGGTGGAACAGGTAAATAGCTTCAAGTATCTGGGAGGAGTAGTTGCAGAGAAGAGTAGTCTGAATGAAGAGGTCAAAGCTAGAATCAGAGGGGCTGCAGCCAACTGCCATAGAGTAACAGATGTAGTCTATGACAGAAGAATGCCAAAAAAGCTCAAAAGTAAGGTGTAGAAGACAGTGTTGTGACCAGTACAAATGTATGGTACAGAAACCTGGGCAGTAAAGGCAGAACAACTGAAGAAGCTAGAAGTGATGGAAATGAAGTGCCGGATAAAGGTGGTAGGATGCACACTGTGGGACAGATGAAGAAATGAGGATATAAGAGAAGACAAAGTAGCTCCAACTGCAGAAAAGATAAAATAGAACAGATTATAGTGGTTTGGGCATGTGTAGAAAAGCAGAAGACAATATGGTGAGGAAGATTTGGGACAGACAGGAAGAAGGTAAGAGGAAGCGAGGACATCCAGCAAAGAGGAGGATGGATTGTATGAATGAGGATCTGCTACAGTCGTGTGGCACTGAATTGAGAGAGTTGGTGACAGTTAACATGATACCCTGACCCCATATAGAAAAATGGGAAAAAAGAGGCTAATGATGATGATTAGTGAGAGATGTGATGGTGACAATCAGCAGTCTGTCTTGGACCTCACAACAAAACCACTCACTCATTTCATCTTGCCTTGCTTTACTAAGTAACCAGAGAATTGTAATTCTTCAGTCAGTTAGGAAAATGAGATTAAATAAAAGCATTGTTTTTCTGAATCTGTTTGAGTCTTTCCATCTATGTTATTTTTCTATATTGCCTTTGAACTGAAACTCTGGTGTTTACTGTAAAAATATTTATTCATACTCAGCATTTTCCTGTTTTCTATTTTATTATTTATTATTAAATATCTAAAGCTTTCACTGTAGCTGGTCTTTTAAAAAATAGTTTAACCTTTGAGAGAATTGCATTTATTCAGTGACACTGTGTGCTTCATGCTCCTGAAAGTCCTGCTGCTTTGCAGACGGGGCATAGATGTTAACTCTGTGCCAGCCTTTCCCAGGTGTGTGTGTAAATCAAATCTCAAAGTGTGTGTGTATCAAATATTTGGAACACGGACCCAGAGCACTGGCTTCTGCAGAGAGAAAGGCGGAGTCTTACTGAGTGTGCTCCCTGTGTGTTCTTAAGGGAAACTGTGATTGGTGCAGAGAGCTGCATCTGAAAATACTGTGTGCGCCTATTTTTGTTCTAAATGAACTTTTCCCACTGGTGTCAGTGCTGTGGGTCATCACAGTCAATAGATGGAAGAAAGTGACAATTCTTGGCTAGGACAACATTACCTTTCCTCAGGGATTGTGTAACCTCAGAGTTAGGATATATGAGGGATTCCAGAGAAGAGGCATAGGTGTCATGCCCTGTCCTCCAGAAATGACTCTGGCAAATTCATGGACATTCTGTGACACCAGGGACAGTTGAAATGTATGGGGATTTACCCATCTGTGTCTCTTTTGATTTGCTTATGTGTATGGGGGAGTAAATGAGGTTGCCTGTGCCAAAATAGTTCAGGAGTCACTGGTGAAAATTAGGGAGCAGAGCGAGAGCTTATTCATGTAATAAATAATCACAGAGAAACTTGTAGTCATTCAAAAAGCAGACAATGAGGTATTTTATTATTGACCTAATGTATCTCTGAATTGCTGGTTTCCACAGTTATGGAAAGGGCCCATTTTATGCTGGCCGCCCACTGGCTCATTTCTCTATCCTGGTGCAATCCAATTCAGAATAAATGTTTTTTTAATGGACCAATGTGTATTTTGAAATTACTAATTTCCATGCCAGACAGAATTATTTTATGTTTAATAATTTTGGAATGAACTGTGTGCATTGTGGAACACACGTATATGCATTTCTTAAATGCCTTAGCATAAAGAAAGAACATACAGCACATGTCATGAATATGGTACGTTATGGTATTTCTGGTTTTCTCTGTCATTTTACTACATATTCCCACATGTACACATTAACATTTCAAACCCTTACTAAACTCTAGGAACCATTTTTTTAGCACTTCTCTATTTCTGTTGATCATGGTAGAGATCATTAAGAATGTAGGGCCGAGTGATAATCTATCTTTTCAAAATCACTCAACATTTGCTGTCACAAACCATCTGAATTTGGAAGGAGGAAACTGCCTGCTTTCTATACTTGACAACTTTTACTAGTGAATCTTTTTTTTTTTTAATTCTCTTAAAATACCATGCAAACAATTAATTCTGAGGTAAGTGTGCTACATATTATTCAGGAAAAGCATATGCTTTATGCATTACTGCAGTACCTATTAAAATTAACATAAGCAGAATGTACCTTTAAACTTAGCCTGGAAAAGTTTTGTCTTACAGTGGATCTATGATTATTTCAGTATAAGGAGAAGGTCAGAAATCATGATAAACTGATGCAGGCTTCAATAGACTATTTGATTCATTCACATTTAGCACATGATATGAGTCATATGTAATAGACCAAGTGCTACTTTTGTGCTTTGCTATGTAATTATGTTTTATAAATGTCATCTGGTCAGTCATGAAGCTTCGTTAATCAAAATCCTCCAGCTGGGCACTTCATTCACTTAGCACATACTCCTACTCAGAAGGCAAAAGGGTTTATTAATCAGGAACATAACCATTCCATGTCAGAGAGGTCACTGTGCTAATTGCCTATCTCCAGAGATAAAATATCAGTAAATAAATCAAACAACACAGGAATGTCAAAAAGAAATTATACTGATTAAAAATGCCAGTAACATCATATCTGAAGTTATAGCTTTGATGGACAAATAAATAAAAAATAAAATCTTCAATCCTAATGGATATGCTGTGGTAATCTAAGTGAAATGTAAGACTGTTCATTAAGCAAATAATACTTCAGAGATACTTTAAGGCAACACCAGCTTCAGTACATAAATCTCTAATCTAGCACTGCTAAAATGACAAAGCTAGTTTTCTAGGGGAGACGCAAGTCAGTCTAACAGTTTTGTGAACTTGGCTATAATTTACTGTTTATTTGATATCAAGTAAAATGTAAAAGGCTAATATTCAGTGACTGGACATAACTCCGTCTGCTTACTGGGTACCATCCACTTTGTCTTATGCATGGCCTAAAGCATATGTTCTTACTTTTATGAAGAAGGTGCTTAATGACTTTTCCATGGCATAATGGAGGCTCAGAGTGAGTAACTCTGGGAATATATGCTCTAATCCATTATCTACCAATCCTTGGGTAGAATATTACAACAGGATTAACCAAACCACTATTTTATTCATACAAAACATGCACAAAATAAGTAGCAACTTAAACATAATTCTTCTGTTTCTTAATCTATCCAACAGTGCAACAAATATAAACTACAGTCACGTAAGTGAACTTACCATAATAGTAGATGTTCTAAGAGATCAATGTTGAAGTACCCCCTCCCCCAAGTTATACTTGTATCCTACACAGGGAATCACCAATCAGCCGGATTATCAAAACTAATGGACATACTCCATGTGCTCTGTCAGGAGCTGCAGTTATAGTGACAGACATTTCAGGCTTTTCTTGTCCTAAGATGGTAGGGAACAGCCCTGCAAGGAAAAATGCTAGGAATGGTAAAATAAGATTATATACACAAATACAAGGGTAAATACACCCATATACTGGTAATACAAAAAACAATTAAAGAAAGGGGCTACAGTGAGGGATAACCTGTTTCTGCAACAGTGATGTTTTAGTAAACTTACCATAACAGTAGACGGTCTATAATCAACATTAGATTACTGATGCAGCAACCTAAGCTATGCACGTAGATTACCACAGTTTAGAAATCAAAAGTAGAGGAAGCTGAAACTTAAGAATCCAGAAGCCCCTAGTGGTCCTAACAAAGACTGTTCTGGACCAGGAAAAGGAATGCAATTTATAATGCTCTGTAAAAGTATGCACAAAGGACCACATTGCTGCCGCTAGAATACATCATGTTCATCCCTTTCCATAAAGCAACAGCAGAAGACAAATATACAGTGTAGCAAGTCCTAAACCTGCCTGAAAGTGACTTGTTATGGTCGGCTTTGGCATGGACTTCTATGAAGGTAAGAACAAAGGAGAGGACTGAGTTTGTCTAGGTAGTATCTGAGCTGGACATCCACAGTATGAAGAACTGTCTCACTTAGTTTTGGGTTCTGAAAAAAAGACATGGAGCTTAACAGACTCAAGATATACAAGGAATCCACATTAGCCATAAAAGAAGGATCACTTCTTAAAAAAATAATACCCTTGCTGAAAATGGGGCAAGGACGATGCACCATAAGAGCTTGCAACTTGGATTCTCTTGTAGCTGGTACCAGAATAATGAGTAGAGCCACTTTTCAGCCTGATGAGCTTATTCAAATGGACCAGTAAGCTTCTCAAGCAAGAAAATGCAGATCCCAAAGAGGAGCAAACAGTTTTCTTGATGAACAAATATATAAAACCCCTTTCGCAAGCTACATAACTTGAGAATAGGAAGAAAGGGGAGGATCCAAAGGCAGGCAAGCAGAAATGGCCAACTGATTAATGTTGACAAAACAATAACAAAGAACACAGGGCAACAACTTACAAAAACAGCACCAAAAATGTACGAAACGTAACAAACTAATAAAACAAAAAATCCACAACCCTGACCGGAACACTCGAGCCGTTTATTAAACAATACTAACCGCTTTCACCCAACAGATGTGTGGGTGAAAGCACTTTGTATTTAATAAACAGCTCAAGTGTTCCGGTCAAGGTTGTGGATTTTTTATTTTATTAACTTACAAAAATAATCAACCACCAAAGGCAGCTGGGCCTTAAACATGTCCTGGTCCTTGGCATGGCACCAAATAGGAAATATTTTAGACATACATGGTTTTCTTTTTTTAGCCTCCTGCAGTACCTGCTTAATGATCTCAGGAAAAAAAAAGGTGCCTGAAAGGTTTCAAATTTGCATCATCTAGGCATTCAGTTGAAGATATTTCAGGTTAGGGCATATCAAACAACCCATCTTGTGTGAGTAAAACCATTTTTTGGAGAACTACATGGTAACTGCCCTTGGCCAGTTTCAGAAAGAGGGATGACTATTGTTTCCCTTGACAAAAAGGGAGAGTCATCACCACTATCTTTAGGGAGTCATCCTGATAATTCAAAAGAACCCTAGATATCACCAGAAAGGGTAGAAATGTATAAAGGAATATACTTGTCTATGTTTTCAAGTAAACCTGTAGCAGAATTTCTTTCAATGTCTGTTCTGAAGAGAGGCAAACAAACGTATTTGTGTTATTCCCCATAGTCGGATCAACTCCTGAAAGATGTACTTTCCATTTGTGAGACTCTGTCATGATACTGTGCAGCTTGTCTGATACAATGATGGAATGTATGAAGATTAAAGGGTCAACCTGAGCAGAGTTCTTACATCCTAGAATATCATAGCAAGTCTTCAAACAGGATAATATCTGGTATCTCCCCCAACCCCATTTGTGGTGGTGTCTGTGAAAATATGCGATGTCGCGGAGACCAGATATGATTTACAGCTGTCAAATCATTTATAACCACTAAAATCTCTAACATTTTTCTGCATTTGTCTGTTCTGTTTGTTCCACAGACCTTGCAATTGTACACCTGTGGATAGACCAATATCTCTATTTTTTTCTAGAGGAAGGAACCCCTTCCAATGACAAAGACTAATGAACATCCTAGGAAAAGTATTCTCTTAGAAGGAAAGACAGATTTTTTTTAAGTTCACTTGAAACTTGAGTGACCTGACTTTTCACCAGCATGTCTCTACTGTGGTGAGACAATTTTTCTACATTGCACACATTATAACTAAGGGCACACATCCATGTCCATGGAGGGCACTGTTCCTCTGTACTCAGCTCTTATCAGATCAAAGAGTGCAATGCCTGCTAGGCATGCACATGACCAGATACTAGAAAAAGCTTGAGAGACCACAAAGGTTCCTCATAAAAAGAATAATGAAAGTTCACAAGTCCTATGCTGACAGCCTCAAAGCCCTATCCCTTTACTTGGACAGTGTCTCAAAGATTACCCCTTCCTCTGGAACAGGCTTTCCATCCATTTGAAGCATAGCTTATCCCTAACCTTATTTAAATGCAATTTGGACCAGTGGATGGGAAATGGGAAACTCGTACCTGGTTTGGCACCTATGTCTCTAAAGGACAGGGGTAACTTTTGGAAACTATGTATACAAGCTTATATCATAACTGCAAAATTTCTTAGGGCATTGATACTTCAGCAATATTTTGGTAAATTTGGGGGTAAGCTTGCTTAGACTTAAAATGGCTTTGGGCCAGTAACCTAGTAACCACCCATGAAATCCCAGACTGAGTAGAAGAGTCTTTACAACAGGAAAAATAAAGAGCATGTGAAGAGAATAACTGCAGCCAGATTCTTTGCAAATATCCCTGAAGTAGTCGATAGTTCAAACATTAAGACTGAAAACTGATTATGAAAGCCAGATATGGAAAAGCTTAAGAAATGCCTGAACTGTTTGACAATTAGAAATTAATGGTAGTCATCTTTTAAGTCTGGGTTTACAATGAAAGCTGGTAAAGACACAAAAGGCAACAAGGGGGTTGAAAGGGATAACATTTTGAACTTTGTGGAACCTGGCAGAAAATGTAAAGTACAGGTCTAGCACAGATCCCAGGTGCATTCTTTCTTTGACATCAAAAAAAAAAAAAAAATTCCTTGAATAATGTTCTTTACTTATTTCGCAGGAAGGCATTGGCTATAAGGGTCCTTGAGATAACATTTGTTCCAGAACTGGAAGAAATGGAAATATTTGGCTTATTGAGCCAGGAGGAATCCCTGGGAAAGAATTTGGACTCCTAATGACAAGTGCACCCCTGCCGAATTAATTCTGAAGCAAACTGGTGGCACAAAGAAATGTGTAGACTCAAAGAGGTAGAGATTGTCTGGGTGGGAGGCAGGGAGCCTGAAGAGGCAAAACGTCATTCTCGTTTTATGGACTCTTCTCAACTGAGAGGCTTCTCCCTTTCTTATTGGTGCCTCCTTGCTATAGTTTTAAAGTTCTGTTTGTTGGCACCTTGCTGCTTGAATTATTTTATTATTAAGGGAGTGGAAGTGCACATAAAAATTTAATTTACCTTTAAAAAGTTAGGCTGGAAGATTTGGGTCACCCCTTGAATCAGCTTTGTCCCCTCATCAAGTCTCTTAAGCACCTTAGTTATTGAAGGTTCAAACAAAACTTCCTTGTCCAGGCAAAATTTAAAATTTCAGTTTCAGCCTCTTCAGATGTTGTGAATGTAACCAATGAATCTTGTCATGATTGACCCAGAAGCAGTAGCCCTGGAGACAGTACCAGCAATGTCACAGGAACACTTTGAGGCATGTTTAATTACACAACAAGCAGATATGAGAGAGGCATTCAAAGAATTTTTCACCTCAGAAAAGAGAAGGTTAACGGCTACCTTTTTTTATGTTGTCAAAAGAAAAAAGTAAAAACTTTTAACTTGATTCAGGCAATTTAATATTCTCAGTGTTAAAGAGGCAGAAGTATAAACTTTCTTCCCAAATTTGTCAAAAGCTTTCCCGTCCTAGTCAGAGGGAATGGGATAAGAATTAGTTCATCTAGCAGAAGTAGGTTTGCCCAGGGAAATCATGGCAGGATCTGCTTTTGGACTAGACAGTAAGTACTTGAGAGTCTAAGGTACATGGTTATAAAATAGCAGAGCTCCTAGGGACAGGAGGTTGCCTATCAGGAGAACTGAAAGCTTTTAGGAAAACAATCTTTGAAGCAGATAAAACAGGAGGAACAGCTGCAGAATGGGGAATATACAACTGTAACAAATCACAATGTGCTTGCTGGACAATAGGAAATTTACTCTGATATCCCTCTGAAAAAAAAAAAACTCTCTCATTTTAGAGTTTCAAAAAAAGAAAGATCCTTTGGAGTGAAATGTGAAGCAATACCTTCCTCAGAATCAAGTCACAGATAAAATCCTGAAGCTTAATATTTCACCTCAATCTATTCTCTTCTGATTAAAGATGTAAGAAAGAAAAATAACTCTTGTTTCGTTCCTGAAGAGGAATTTGGTAAAGAATAAGGAGAAATCAATTCCCTAACATATCCATGAAAATCTTCCCTGTCCATGGATACAAAAATAGTAGAAGCTAAATTTTTGCTTTTTCTTGGAAAACTCCCTGGAAAAGAACTGACGCAAAGCAAGAACACTATCCCAGAGGCTCATGCTCCCTTTCACATCTATGTAGTTGACCATAACCCGCTATTTCCTCAGAGGCATATGAGTGGTTCTTCCTTACTGCTGTAGAGTGAATCTACAGCCATACAGAATTTATCTATCCACTGTCATCACTGGCTGTATGAGCTATACAAAGATGGACTTGGGGGGGGGGGGGGTCCAGTGAACCAAATTCAGTAACAGCAGTATCAACCATCAGCAGCTGTGACAATACTGTACTCAGGATGACACCCAAAACACTCCCTGACAACTTTCTTCTTCTTACAGATGGGGGAAGGAAGGACTGAGGATGCTGTTAAGAGCTCCATTTGTCTAGCTGGAAAGGAAGCCACAAAGAGTTAGTAGAGCCATTAAGATTCATAAACACAGTGCCAGACAAAAAATTGGTTTTGAGGTAAATCAACATCCTGACACTCCCAAAAAGCATCAATTCTTCCCCTAACATATAAGTTGTATGCAAGATAAAGTTCAAAAAAACAAGAATTCACAGTAACAAAATCTCCTTCCCTGGTATAGAATGATGTTCTGAACAAAATAAGCATACTTAGCATAATGCTAGTTTAACAGAAAAAAAAAAATTCACAGAAAATAAAATAGTGGACGGGTTTCCCCATAAGTGAACTTATCTGCCTTGAAATTTCCCTAGCAGACCATTAGAAGCAGTGCACTTTGACTGGAAGAAAGCTCTAAATCTTTTGGCCCTTGTTTTTTCTATGAAGTTCTGCTCATGCTCCAGGTGGTGTGGCCACATAGAAGGTACCCTTTAGCTTTAATAAGCTGGCCAGTTGCTCATATCCTTGGCAGGAAACAACACAATAGCTTAGCATACTTCAATAGTGATCTGACGTTGAACACCAAATGCTTTTTTAATATTGCCTGCTCTATTGTAGAAAAAGCATGATGTGGTAATAAACAGAGATAGCAATGCATTTTAATGCAGTCTATGCAATAGTAACGCACTGTTTTGGGGATGGAGCCATGGCTTACTAAATACTTCTGATTTCTTGACTTCAGTGTTTATATATATATCACTGAAATTTAAGCATTCTCTTGAATTCAAGCATAACAAGGCAACATGTAGCTTTCTAAGATCAATCTAACAGAGTAAAAAAAAAAACTTATGGATACTTAAGCTTGAACCCATTTTAATTTCATGTAATACCATCTACCTGACACTCCCGGTTATTGTTATTCTGGAAAAGAATGCCCTTTTTGTATACATGATAAAGATTGTGGATTACATCTTTCTTAAACTGTTATTGTGTTATTTGGCAGTTTTCACAACACTGCACCCAATGCAGAACACTTACACTTTTGTGCATTGTGACTTTCCTTACTGGGTTATAACATGCCCCCCACCTTTCACCCTCAGAGCGAGAAATCTGGACAAAGCCATAAAAAAGGGAGACAAATGCCCAAAATATTGACAATTTTTAAATATTGCTCTTACATACTTAGAAAGTTGATAAAATAACAGCAAAGATGTGCACATATTAGAAAGAGGTTTTCACACCCGTGATAACAAATGAACAAGTACTAGATTAGGTTAAATGAGACAAGTACAAAAAACAACTAATTAAGCAGTACAATTGCAAGTCAATGAATTGCACTGCACTTGCAGGTATAAGAGAAATGCATAATATTTAAAATTGTATGAACGTGAAGGAAGAGGAGCCACTGCCAGAGAGGTAACTAGAAGAATCGGTATCTGCATATAACATGACAAGATCATGTAATCACTTTAGGAAGTAAAAATAGAGGGTGAAAGGCAAGCACCAGGGAGGAATAGAGTGGATATACGGGGGGGGGGGGGGACAACACCTCTCAGCTTTACAGATTTGCTCAGAATAACCACATTTTTCTGTTATTTGGGGGTCATTTTTTTTATAAAATTGTGGTTTTCTGGCAAAAAGCATTGGCAAATTGTTGAGGGTTGAAGTCAGAAAATGACAGACATTTGAGTTTCAGACTTCATACCCTTCAGAAAATCCATGCTAATGCAAACCTTGTTATTCTATCAATTTGCTAAGTTTGCTAGAACAATATTTAAAAATTGTGCCTATTTTTGGTCTGTTGTGCCCCCCCCCCATTACTGAGGGCTTTGTCCAGATTTCTTGCTCTAAGAGGTTGAGAGGTATGACTCTCTTTCATAGGACTTCCACAATACTCCTTGCCATGATTACTTAGTTACCTGTCTGGCCGGCAACAAGATATTAAACAGCAACAAAAGTACAGTTTTGTACCTACCATAAATGTAGATGTTCGAGTGTATACCCTGCTGCAGTCATCACATTAGGGTTATCCTGCCGTCAGGCGGTCCTGCAGTCGGCCCGAATTCCAAAGTCTTGGTCTAGCATCGGTTGCTGTCACTTCTTCCCTGACTTCAGAGCGCCAGGGGTATATCAGAGGCATCTGATGCCATTTTCTTCAGTTTTTCTTGCCCCAGATGTCAAATGCTCCTAATAGGTAGGCAAAAAAAAAATATATATATATATATATATATATATATATACATATAGCTATATGAAAAAATAAAACAAAACCTTAGGCACAAGCAAATATACCACAGAGGTAGTATAGGATAGAGTGGTAGAGATAAGTTCAGCTAGTTCAGAGGGGATGGAGGATGGGTAACCTGGACTGGAGCAGGGTATACACTCGAACATCTACATTTATGGTAGGTACAAAACTGTACTATGTTCATCATGTTACCCTTCTGCAGTCATCGCACTTGGGTAGAATCCCAAAGCTAAGGATGGGAGGTGGAGTTAAACAGGGTTAGAGGAGGCTAGAAGGCCCTGCAAAACTGCAGTGGCGAAGCCAGCTCTAGTCTTAGAGTAAAGTGGTAAGTGGTAATGTTTGGTGAAGGTGTGTACTGAACTCCAAGTTGCAGCTTCCAGAATATCCTTGGTTGGCACCCCCCTGAGGAAGGCTGTAGATGTAGCTGCTGCCCTGGTAGAGTGGGGCCTTATGGTAGCAGGAACAGGTTTTCCATGGTGGGTGTAGCAAAATGTATGCAATGTCCTATCCATTTGGAAATTGTCTATTTTGAGATAGCCTTTCCTTGTGATGCTGTAGCATAGGATACAAAAAGCTGGTCAGATTTTCTGAAAACCTTAGTTTTATCCAAGTAGTAATGTAGCTGCCTGTGAATGTCCAAGGAATGCAGGAGTCTTTCTCCTTTGTTCTGTGGATTTAGAAAGAAGGTGGGTAAATGGATGGTTTGATTTAAAGCCACACTGGATACCACCTTAGGCATAAAGGAGGGGTTAGTTCGTAGAGAAACTCTGTCTTGATGAAAAATGAGGAAAGGCTCTACTGCCATTAGTGCCTGAAGCTCTGAAACTCTTCTAGCTGAAGTAATTGCTAGCAGCAGGGCAGATATAAACTAAGTCAGCATTGTCCTTTCTGGGGACTAGAAAGAGCCTTGAGTAAAATCCTTGGCCTTGCTCCTGTGTAGGTACCAGTTGAATGGCTCTCATGTCCATGAGAGCTGTAATTTGTTTTTGTGCCTCTGCCCATTGATTTGGTGGCAGGTTTGGCATTCTTTTTATCCTTGGCAAGGTGTGGAAATGGAATCTGTATCCATGTGAGATAATGTCTAGGACCCATTTGTCCTTTGTGACGATGCGCCAGTTGTCTGCAAAAAGTGCTAATTTCCCCCCAAGGGAGCTGTCAAGAGAGTTTTGCTTGGCAGTTTGAGGTTTAAGTCATTGTGTTTACCTTCTAGTAGATTGGGACCTGTCCTCTCCTCCCTTCTGTGTTACAGTGCCCCATTGGCGAGGTTTGTAAGGGATTTGTGCTTGTCCTCTGCCCCTTGGGTGCCTGTATTTACCCCTCTGTGGTCTGTCAGAAGCTGGAAAGGACCAATTTTTTGTTGGCCAATTTCTGCTGAAGTGTGGGGGCTGTACTTGTAAGAAATCTTTGACTGTCTGCATAGATTTTGCCTTATCCTCCATTTTCTTTAAAACCTCCTCTGCTTTAACCCCAAATAAGACATCCTGCTGTAAGGGTGCATCCAGTAACTTTGCTTTAACATGATCAGACAGAGATTGTTCCTTTAACCAAGCATGCCTACATATAACAGACCCAGTAACAGCTGCTCTAGAGGAAGCTTCCAAGGCATCAAAACCACAATGTAAAGTATGTTTGCCCACCTGTTCAGCTGCATGCAACAGATATTGCATTTCCTTGAATTCAGACTGTTGAGGGTGCGTGCCCATCTTTTGTTTTATTTGAGACATTAGGAATTGCTGGTATTTAAGCATGTGAAATTGACAATTTAGTGCTCTCATAGCTAGAGTAGCTGAGGTGTAAACCTTCTTCCCCCACCTATCTAGTGCTCTGGAGTCCTTTTCAGAGGGTACAGAATTTTTAGCCATAGAAGCCTTAGCCCCTTTGGGACCCTGGGAGATTGTCTCTGGATCAGCAACAGGGATTTTGTATAGGAATTTGTGTGAGTCAGGCACTCTATAGTATCTATCTGGTTTGGCTGGAGCAGGAGGCAGAGAATCTGGATTTAGACTAGATTCTAAGAAAACATCATCCACAATGTCCAAAACTGGGGGGATAGCAAGAGGTCTGTGCTGGGGGAGTAAAAGAAACTCTCGGGGACTTTTCTTTGAGTTGGAGTAGTCCTGACCTTCCCAGTGGAAATGTTCCCTCATGGTATGTAAGGTTTCCCCAAAGGAGTAATCTTCAGGGGGAGAAGCTGAGGGAATAGAGTCTTCAGCATCAGAATCTTCATAAGGGGGAAAGGAGTAATCCTGTTCCTTAGAGGAGCCTGAGGAAACAGACACTTGATCAGAGGAGGCATAATCCTCCTCTTGTCTAGGCCTTTTGTTGGGGGGGGGGTTGGGAACCCCTGATCAAAAAAATCAAATCTTCAGCCATTTTAAGTATCTGTTTCTTAGGTATAGGGCCTTGACCTGGAGACTGAAGTGTAGGCTTTTTTGGTTTTAGAGGAGTCTTAAGCTTAGCATAAGATTTTATGGTGAGAGTAGTCGGTCTGAAGACACCGTCAGAAACCGAAGGTGTTTCTACAGTACCAGCTTCCCCTACTGCAATGTCGTCAGTAGGGCCTAAAGAAAATGGCTGCGTCGGCCTAGAACTCTCTGCTGGGTGATCCAATTCAGCGGTAGCCAGGGGATGCATAGGCACCTCATTGAAAACCGGGGAACCGGCGACCGGCCCAGCTGAGGCATCGGAGTCTGGCTTAGATCTAGGCTGCCTGTCTTTATCTTTGTGTTTTTTATGCACACCGGTAGTCGGTTGCTCTGACGGCATAGTATAATTAAATTTTCTACCAAAGTAGTGCTGTGCGAAATCAAAGAGTCTCTTTATAGTTCGCTTATTGAACCTAGCACAAAACTGACAACCAGTGACGTCGTGGTCTGGGCCTAGGCAAGGTATACAAAAAGAATGAAAGTCCTTATGAGGTATTTGCTTCCCACAAGAAATGCAATTGTTAACTTTTTCTGACATCGGACTGAGGCAAGAAAAGGTTCCCCAATGGGGTACTTAGCTTTGAAGACTTCGGACTGAAACTCGATTCGAAAATCTCAGGTGTCGGCCGACCGGCACTTGCGAACTGCTTCTGCTTCGGGCACCGCGCAGCAAGAAAGACTGAAGAAAATGCTGTTGGATGCCTCTGATATACCCCTGGCACTCTGACGTCAGGGAAGAAGTGACAGCAATCGACACCGGACCAAGACTTTGGAATTCGGGCCGACTGCGGGACCGCCTGACGGCAGGATAACCCTAGTGTGATGACTGCAGCAGGGTAACACGATGAACATCCTACTCATTCTTTCAACCAGTTACTACACGTATCCCTCAGGGCTCTATTGTGGCTCCTCTCTAATTAATATATTTATTAATAACCTCTACACCTCCACTCACCATGCTAGTTTAGTTCAGTTTGCAGGTGACTCAAACTTAATATGTGTGGCATCAGTAATAAATAAGCTTGATGACATTTCCCAAAAATCTTTCTTCTCTGTTAAAACCTGGCTCAAAGTATCAAACCTCCTACTCAACCCCAATAAAACTAAGTTAATGCTTTTTAACCAAAAAGTTGCCAAAATCAAAAGCATTTTTTACCATAAAGTCAGCAAATACTGTAGTTGAAACTTCTAGTTGTTATAATAGAGGACAATCTCAAATATGAACAGCATATTCTGCACACCATTAAATCTACACACCACAAATTAGTCTGTCTTTAAAGAATCAAGGGATTCCTCACAGATACTGCAAGAAAACCTCTAGCCACCACCTTCGTACTGCCAATGTTCTTATACACCACTCCCATCCTAACAAACAATAATCAAAGAAACTTGCCTTATGCTATAATAAAACCTTAAAATTTGCCAACAATCTCCTTCAAAGGATCCACCACTGCCATAGCTTAAAGCAACTGAACTAACTGCACAACTACCCGATGTATTTACAACTACAGCACACAGATTGTTATCATCCAGAAAAATGTCCTGCACTACAACTTATTTCTGCCCTACTGTCCAGCAAGGGACCTCAGTTCCAGTAATGGATTCATACTACTCACAGATCAGTCTAATAATGTTGCAGGAGACACACTCTACTTTTAATATATTGCAAAACTCTGGAATAGTATCCTCACACAAATAAAACTCTGACAAACTCAGTAGCTTTAAACCACATCTTAACCAATTCTGGTCCTGCACATGCTCATCACCAGGTTAAGACTTTGTGCTCACTGTACAATTCTTGCCAAATTCTTTCCCTAAAAAGTATAGTCTCAACCTCTCACTGAAATAACAGAACAGTTTTTATACATAACTGCTGCCTGTACAATCCACTAAGTTACACATGGGCTTTCTGTTTACTTACTTCTACCACTGTAAAATCTTACAAAGTATATATGCAACTGCTGTATATGTACAAATGTAAATGGTTCCAGTTAAACACAGAATACATTTCTAAATATAATGCAATGTAAACCAACGGAGCTTTTGTCCTCGGTCCTCTGCTGAAAATGGGTATTACCCAGTCGGACTTTCTCGGTAAAAAAAGAAAAATAAATATCTGCTAACCATAATAAAACTAGAGAAAGGGCATACAAAATATGTACAGAAATAAATATACAGATGTTTCTATAAAAAAGTTAAGCATATATTTTGTGAGAATTAATTATGTTGATTAACACTTTTGTATCATCTTCGAACATGTATTTTTTCTTGCATTGTCTTTATACTTGCATTAGTCTATTAATTAGTTAACCAATATTGATAAGATAGCATGACATTGTGCATAAAGAAGAGATCATCAATATCAGTTTTGCACATTCGCACAGTAGGGCACACTTTCACTGGTAAGATGAGGATAGTGGAAGTCTTTCACAATCAATGAAGACTGGAAAAACCTATGTTGCAAGTAGTTCTTCATGTTTCATGCGGATTATGCAGTTTTAATTTCACTTCCTGTCACAAGCTGAAGTAAATGCTCTTTCTTGCATATTCTGACTCCTTCCCATACTCTATTGTCATATTCAATATTCCTTCACTTTCTTTCAAAGGAAGCAACCGTGACGAGTGTTCCACATGCTCAAAATGCTGGGGACAGCTTTAGGAATGTGACGTGCTACATGGCTATACTTTCACCGGCATAATCTGTTGTAGTGTGATATGTAATTTTGTAGCTGCTTACAGATCAGAATGAAAGAGAAGTAGAAATTCTGAAGAAAGAAATATGCAATGTTCTTCATATTGACCACTGATGCAGTAGCCTTAGCCATATGAGTTATATCTTGCCAAGAATATAAAAGCCAGAAAGATTCCAAAGATTCAGCGCACCTTCCACACACCCAAACAGCCAGCCAGCTCAAGCTAAGCTGACAAAAAGACAAGTTTGGGTGGCAAGGCCTTCAGAGCTTTCTTACCACTGAAGAGTACACTCCTGTGAAATATTTGAGGGCTGACAATTGGCTTCTGCTGTTCATTTGTTAGGTACTAAAGTTCCCTTTAGGGGAAACAGCTTCCATTATAAAAATGATTTTTTTAATAACATAGCTCTGTGCAATAAAGTTATTTTCAAGCTTTTGCTGCTGTTAGTCCCGTGGTGGGTGCTTCTTCCAACCAGAAAAAGTTAAGCTAACAGCATTTGCAACCACAGCAGACTACCAATTTACCCAAGATGCAGGTGGGTGACTCGTTGGTAGGCATTAGTTGTAACTTATACCAGTTATCTTCTGCCCTGGACCCCTCCAGTGCAACACCTACAGCCACCATGGACCAGGAATTAGCCACATCATCTCTCGCTGTTGGTGTGCCAGAGTGGGCAAGCTAAAGTCACTCTTGCAAGATGGAACAGAGAAGGCCTTCCTATTTTTTCAGAATGTTGTGCCCATTTCTGGGGAAGCTGCTGCTGTTGCCATTAACCCTGCTGGCCCCATTTTTCCAGACAAAAACAAACCAAAAGCTAAACATGTATCTATTCCTTTTTACATTTCCTTGGATGAAAGCAGTTGAATTGGTCTGGATCAGGGTTTATAAGAAGGACCAATAGCCAGAACTAAAGTTTTTTCTGGTAAAAGAAAGGGGATATTTGCTGAAGGAATTTAAGATTCTGTATCAAGACAATAAGATAAAGGGAAAAAGAAGGAGTTTTTTTCCTTATATTTCTGATTCAAACTCAAGGGAGAGCTCAGTTTCTGAGTCTCCCTCTGTGTGTGTGTGTGTGTGGGGGGGGGGGGGGGGGGCTCATTTCTCTTTCTAAGATTGTGCTAGTGTTTTTACTGTGACAATACCAAGGTTGGGCTATACCATGTTTCCATTTGTTGGAGTTGTGTATAAATAACCACTATTCCCATTGGGGAAAGAATTATATCACTGATGAAGGCTGGATAGCCGAAACCGGTTTGAACATGATTAATATATTTTGGAAATGAATACTGAATAAATATCTTACTGTCTACTCGAGACTTCAGTGTCTTTGTATTGCGATTGCTGGCCGTTGGTGTTTGGTTTGTCATTGGTTTGGCTGAGCATACCATACCTGCAAAGCATTCAGTTCTTGTTGTTGTTCGGTGGCTTTGCTGTTGGGCTGCAGTACTGACACTGTCAAGTTCATATAGGGGGATTTTGCTAACCCCGTTCATCTTGTGCCCAACCTTTGGATTACTGGAATATTGCTTTATACATTACATCGGTTTAGGGGCATTCCAGCTTTGAAATTTCAACGTATTTTTTTGTTGGATGGAAGTTTCAGTCTTTTTGGCATTCGAGAAGGCCAGTGGTGAGCAGCTTTTGGCATTTTCGGTTACACCGAGAGATCAGAGGGTTCACAGTTTCTTGTGGCAGGCATCGATTTTTGTGGTCGCTCATTCTATGGATATATCCATTGGGATTACAAAAAAACTTTTGGTTTCCAAATCACACAGTTTCATAACTGCTTGATTGTGGGGCAGCCATTTTTTGGGAATATATACTTTACATCTAACCTAACATACCAATCCAGCGGATTGCAAGGTACTGTGCCTAATTTTTCCTTTTTATACAGGTGGAGCAAATCCGGACTCTGACTTTGGTATATGGCCATACTGTTACTATCAGAGTATGACTGTGTGCATTTTTTGGTCGTATTTCAAACGCTTGGGGCCATCAAGGGATGCCTATATATATTTTTTGTGGAACTGTGATTATTGGACTATCACATATTTCTCTCTTTAACAACTGTTTTGTTTTGTTAGCAACTTATGTGTCTATGTAAAAATATTGTCACTGATTTTGTTTATCTATATGAGGTGCAAACATTGTTGATAATAAAGGACAAGCCAATTGTCATCGCGGAATCAGGGAATCATTTTTACTACACCGAGAGTCATTTTATAACAATGTAATATGAATGACTGATTGCAACATACATAAGGCTGGTTGACAAATGTTAATATATGGGGCTAATTGGAACCATATTGTATAATATTTAACAGGAACAATAGGTTCCAGCCAGTACCAGGTTAAATATTATTCCAAACGGGATGTTTGTAATAGTGCACTCTATATGGGTGTTCCTGATTTTAGGTTGAAACTTGGAAATTATGCAGGATAACAGCTGGCTAATGATCTATTAATATTGGGGTTATATTTAGCCTTGTTTAGAGCCTAGGCCTACACACTATACGTGATTGTTTTGGGTACGGTGATTTACACTAGCTTCGAAGGACAGTAGCTACAAGTTTATGATACCACTTTTGATTCATTATTATGTTATTATTTGTAACTACTATTATTATAAATAGTACTACTTGATGTTCTATTTACACAAATGATAGTTTGGATATCTGATTTGAACATTGTATAGAACCTGAACTCCATATGGGTGTTTCTGATTTCATGTCTGACCAAAGACTAATCTAGGGGTCATCAATAGCCCTGTTCAGGCCCTTGTCTTACATAACTTAGTGATTATTTTGGTTACAGTGATCTGTATCACCCATGAAGGAAAGTGACCACAAATTACATTATATAAGTATTGAATCATCCTTAAGCTATTACAGATAACATTATTATTATAAACAGTCCTTTTTGGGGCTTTTATTACATAATATAAGGGATGGTTTGAACTCCAAAAACCATTATTATTATTAGACTGTTAAAGTATTGTGAGTAATATAATGGAAGGATGGATCTGGGTTTCTTCGGGTCAGGTTTTCTTGTTGTGTTGCTGTCCTCTGTTTGATATCTGTAAGATAATTGAGATCCTAATATTATATTGTACTTGATTAATATAAACACGCCTTTTGATTTCAGTGATCGTCCCCTATTTTTCATATAAGGATACGGACCATCTGTATTCATAGAGGGCCAATTCTTGTGTTTTTTCATATACATTCCTTAGCCCAACATAAAATATATTTCAATGTTTTGAAGTTTTTGCTTACTTAACATCAATAGTTATGGATTTGGAGAACATTCTTCATGGATTATGTGCCGATAGGGATGATATTGGAATCTTTGGGATAGATATGCCAGGCAATAATCAGAATGGCTCCTTGACGAATCCTTCTAATGGATGTGACATGGCCTTTAATAAATTGGGTAAAGGTCTGAAGAATTCAAGAGCAAATATTTGGCACCTAAGACTGTTTCAAGCATACATAAATAGGGACATTGCTCCCAGAGGCCTGATAATTCACCTACCTTTAGTTAGTAGGTCTGAAGATAGACTGACTAAAGAGTGGAATTTAGCATTACAACAGACCTCTATGATATTTGTTAAGATACTTGCTTCATATTATGAAAGGATGGTGGACATTAATCTAACTGAGGTGAAAACCTTCTGTGAGGAATGCAAGAATTATGAGTCTCTACCCAAGTATACAGTTTCTATAAATAAACTATCCAAAGAATTGGTCACTTATGAAAAACAGACCCAGGAAAGAAAAATTAAGAAATTTAATAGGGACATTACTGATTATCAAAGGGGTCATCCGTTTGAATCCTTCAGATCAGTTAGATTTACAGATGCCAATCAAGAGGCTGCAAACAACAGGCCCACAAAGAGACCTAGATCCATCCTCAAGACCAATGATAGGTCTTTCATCAGCACGTCAGGGGAAGAATCCTCCTATACAGACAATGATAGTGTTATTTATAGGGAATCACCAAGCCATAAGAAATCCAATGTATCACACCCTTTAGACATGGAAGGAGGCTGCGAGGAGGCCACAAATACAAGCATGGGCACAAGAACAAATTCTGTGGAAGGGTTGATACAGACACTTCTGAAATAACTGCTTATGTATATCAGAATGAGCTTAATTTGTCTGATGTAACTCTTACAAATGAACAACAACAACTTCTTAATAAAGGTCTTGGATTTGTACCTGTTTTTTTCTCTGAAGAATATAGCATACTTACTGATGTGATATCTTTTTGTCGTAATCTAAACCTTAAACTATTCTTTTCAGAGAAAACTTCTCAAAGGTCTGATGAATTCAGATTCCACAAATCTGAATTCCAACCACCTATGAATAAGCATGTTTCTATTTTTCTTCAATCAGTACTTAGGGATCTACACTTCCCACACAGGGAGTCATGTATTTTGGGTCAAAACATACCCCCCTCTGAAAACGTTGCTATGGAAGAACTAAGAGCTGTAGTGGTCATGAATATGGGGTATTACTTGAATGAGGGCAGGGGGCAACTTGTCAATACTCGGTGTTACATGTATATGTCTATTGATCCCACTCCTGTATTTAAGAAAGAAATAGACACTTTTCTAAACCAAGCAGAGGAGGAAGGCATTATTACCAAGAATACCGTGAAACATCTCATGGTTACAGACCCACAAAAACAAATTCTATATCTTCTCCCTAAGATTCACAAATCACTTTCCAAACCCTCAGGGAGACACATTGTGTCAGGCATTGGTTCCTTGGCAGAACCCCTATCAGCTTTCCTTACTCAATATTTGAAACCCTTACTTACTTTAGTCAGAGCCAGACTGCAGGACACAACACAGTTTCTTCAGATCATACAAGATACACAATTAGAACTGGGTTGGCTCATGTGTACCCTGGATATAAGATCCTTATATATCAGCATACCTAATTGGGTTGGATTACAGGCCTTACAGTACTGGCTTAAACATTCGGCCCTATATCCACCTGGATTTAATACACTATTGGTTTGTATGGCAGAACACGTACTCAACAAAAATGTTTTCTACATTCAGGGAGAGTGCTATTGGCAACTACAGGGCACTGCTATGGGAGCTTCTTTTGCTCCCATATATGCAGACCTTTTCATGGCCTTTTCTGAAGAGTGTATGATTTACAATCCCCTCCATAACCTTTACATGGTGGAGATTGATATCTGGCATAGGTATCTAGATGATTGTTGGATGGTGTGGCAGGCAGATGAGGTATATCTACAGGAATTTGTGGAATATCTGAATGACAATGTATGGGGCATATAATTCAATGTTACATCACATCATGACACTATCGATTTTTTTGAATGTTACAATTTACAGGAATGAAGATCATACTTTGAATACAAAAACCTACCACAAATATCCTCAGTATAATACTCTGCTGCATGTGTCGAGTATGCATCCAAGCCACACCATCCGGAACATACCCAAATCACAATTTATGCGCATTAAACATATTAGTTCATCAGAACAGGATTTTGAACATGCTAGATTAGATCTTTACCATATGTTTATGGACAGGGGATACAGGGAATCAGATGTATTCAGAGCAAGTGAATGGTCCACCACTCAGGACAGAAACACATTACTAGAATATAAGAAACGAGCGACTACACTGGAGGAATCTACTCTCAGGTTTGTAACTACATATGGACGCAACCACAATGTTTTTAGGGATATATTGGACACCCATTGGAATATACTTTTGGCAAATGAGGAATTAAGGAGATTATTAGGTTCCAAATGTATGTTCTCATATAGACGTGGAAAAACATTGGGTAGCCTGTTTTCCCATTATAAGCATAAGGAGAGTGGGGCTGCCATATATCAACAAATGACCATGACTGGAGACAAGCTTTTGGGTACTTTTCCGTGTGGACATTGTGGGTCATGCCAACATGTTAGCAAACTAAAACAATTTACCAGTGCCAACAACAGTAGAGTATACAATTTAAGGGTGTCTGGTAACTGTAGTAGTAGTTGGATTGTTTACTTAGCTACTTGCCAATGCTCATCTTTTTATGCTGGCCAAACTTCTTGCTCACTTAGAACTAGAATGACTGAACACAGAAGTGACATTCATAATAAAAAGATAATCCAAACCTCGATACAACGATACTACCAAAAAAAGCTCACGGTTAGCCCAAAAAATCCACAGCTCGGCCAGGGAATAAAATGTTTATTGAAGTAAAATGTTAAGCGCTTTCATCTGTTTTAACAGATTTCCTCAGAACACTAAACAACTGTTTCAAACTCATTTAAAAAACCTCTTTGGCGTCAAAAATCAATTGTCATTTAAAAGAACATGCACAACAATATTCATTCTTACAATCACATAAAAAATATATACATATAAAAAAAAAAAATATATATATATATATATATATATATATATATATATATATATATGAACACATAAAACATCCTACCTACCTAAATTTTATTTACTAATTTTATTAAACATAATAGATTAACTTAAACCATAAAAATATATGTAAAACTGTATAATAAAAATATACTGAATATGTATTGAATGCATATAAAATGTTCCACATTGAACCTAAATCCATCCATTATGACAATATTAAAAAAGGCTTAATACTAATAGATTCGTTGATACCAGGAAATCGTGTGGCATCAGTCAGAGTCTGCCATTTGGTTTCCTTCATGGCTAATAAAGCTTTCCAATTTCCACAAAAAGGTGTAATATCTACAGTATCTATAATGGAGAATCGGAACCAATGTGTTTCCGCATAGGAAGAAATGTGTCTATAGAGGGCATTTTTAGAATCTTTCACTTTTATCTTATAACAGTGTTCATAAATACGTCTTCTCAAATGCCTCTCTGTTTTTCCAATATAATAAGCAGGGCAGGACACACATTTTGCAATATAAACAACATGTTTGGTGTTGCAATTTCCTGCCCTGCATTTAATATAGGTTTTGTTGCAATCCCCTAATTTGACACCTACTTCTTCACAAATATTATAACATTGTTTGCAACACCCACATTTCTTTGTACCTCCAAATTTCGGTTTACTTTCAGCTCTCATCTCCAATAACCTCTTAATATTCGGTCCAGTCTTGTAAACAAAACTCTGGTTCTTTCCCAGGGTGTCCGCTAAATCTTTGTCAACAGTAATTAAACTGCAATAACCATAAATAATATTTTTGATATATTGTGCAAAAGGTGAATATGTCAACACACATACACGTTGACTGATTCCATTGTTGTCACCCTCACTAACCTTACCAATAGGGCCCATTCCCAATAATGGAGGGTACTTGTTACCCCATTCTTGTTTAACGTAGTGGACAGTGTTCTCCAAGAGTAAACTAGGATATCCTCTGTTAAGAAACATAGACTTGATAAATTCAAGTACTGATTCTTTTTTTCAAGATGCCATGGGTGACATTAACTAGTCCCGGTAAAAATTACCATTGTAGAACTGGCGATCCAAATTTTAAGGGTCCACAAGGGGTGATGACTGGAACTGTAAATGACTGCTTAGATAATTTTCTGGCTGACGATTTTGAATTTAATAATGTTGAGTACGGGCCAGGTAAATGTCAAGAAGGAAGGCAAAGTAGCCGTTCCAACGGTAACCCTAAAGACCTTATTTTTGCTATGGGTAAAAAACTTTTTCACATTAAAAATATTAAAATAGATAATGCATATTTAACAAAGTGTTTAGCTCTAAAAATTGTGCCTAAAGGACTTTGTTTTTTTAAATTACCTATGGGGGTTGAATATAATAATGTCATTAAAAATGAATTTAATAAAATGTTTGATGAGTTTGGATTTGATTATATGAAGCTATTGATTAGGATTAATGAAGAAAAATTGTCGTCTTTGGTAGATGAGGTGGAAAAATTGAACAATGAAATTATTAATGATTTGTCTTTTCCCCAATGGAATCAATTGTATAATCAACAATTTTCTACAGCCATTTTTTTCTAGGAAAAGTAGGAAAATTATACGAGATGTTGATATTTACAACATTAATAGAGTATATGTATGGCCCCAAGACAAGGGGGAATCCGGTCGGGAAAGAGACATTGTTTTAGGGGATAGAAGGGTAGATAAGGAAATGAATTTTCAAGGGGGGAGATTTTTTCCTGCACCAAAGAGGGAATACAAACCATGGAACAACAACCACAAAAAATGGTTGAGATAAGTCCACGAGTCTCCTCGAAGGATGATGATGGGTTAGACTTTAATGTTGATGGTGAAACGAAAGATTTCCATCAGTTGGGTGGTACCCCACAAGAAGTTTCACATCAGGATGTTTTGAATGTTTTGAATGATTATATTTTTAGGAAAGATTAACTCCAACACTGGGTGTAACAAAGTTATTTATTCTTACAAAGGGTTTATTCAGATTTCACAAGAAATTTTTGAGTTATTTACGAAGGGAATTAAATTCATTCCCATAGCATGGTTTGACTTAGTGGATGTGATCAAAGAGTTTAAGTTGTATTGTAGGCGATTGAATCTAGCACTGCAGTTCAAACAACAAAACCAAGAATTCGTTGGGGGGGGGGAACTGAATAACAAATTTGGAAAAAGAAGTACCTCCATCCCAGTTCCACATCCACATGTGGTAAATTTTTCAAAAATGGTATGTCAGGACTTATATGGGTTTAATAAAAACAGAAAGAGAAATAAATTAGTTGATTATGATGATAATTTATCAGTAGAAGAACGTAAATGTTTGGATTTTTTCACGTCCAATAAAGACATTAGGGTCATGAAACCCAACAAGGGGGGTGGGATAGTGTTATTTAAAAGTATGGACTATATTAATGAAATGAATAACATCATTTTGGAATCAGGGAATTATGAGGTGACATCTTTAAACAAAATTAATATAGGTCACAAAAGAATTTATTTAGCTGTGGAAGAATATTTTATTGACAATAGGATAACTAGTGAAGTATATAATTTCTTAAGAGTGGAATTCCCTATTTTGGCGACAATTTTTGGAATACCTAAAGTCCATAAAAACCTTTTCCACCCCGCTTTTAGACCAATAGTTTTGGGTAGTCATTCCAAAATCTACCCTATTGGTGTGGTTATTGACCGGTGGGTTAAACCGGTGTATAATAAGATACCCCACCTTATTAAGGATTCTTGGACTTTTTTAGGGCAACTAACATCAGAACTGTGGAGAAAGGAACTTGTTTTTATTACAATTGATGTTGTTGACCTTTTGTCTTGCATTCCGAGAGATATTGGGTTGGAATTTTTTAGTAATAGTCTTAGAAATTATTCTGAATTTGATTGGGACCGTATTTGTCTCATTACTGACATGATGGCCCTTGTTTTAGATTATAACTTTATTCAGTTTGAAGGTGAATATTATAGACAAAAGAAAGGGGTGGCGATGGGAGCATCTTGTGCTCCCATCTTTGCCAACTTAGTTATGTTAGAGTGGGAAACAAAGTTTTTGTTTAACAGTGAATTTTTTTCTAACACTGCATACTATACTAGGTATTTAGACTATATATTTATTTTATGGAAAGGTCCTATAAATGAGATTTCTCATTTTATTAATTATATTAATCAGACAACAGAATTTCTAAGATTTACTTATAACATTAACACAAGTGGTATTGTTTATTTGGACCTCTTTATTAGTAATTCTGAAAAGGGATTTACCTCTCGGATTCATAGAAAGGAGACTTTTTCTAATGACTATCTGCAATACAGTAGGAATCATCCAAAACATATTTTTAAAAATGTTTTTAAGGGGCAATGTATAAGGGCCGCTAGGATGTCCTCGACTATTGAAATTATGTGTAAAGAACTTGAATTTATCAAGTCTATGTTTCTTAACAGAGGATATCCTAGTTTACTCTTGGAGAACACTGTCCACTACGTTAAACAAGAATGGGGTAACAAGTACCCCCCAGTATTGGGAATGGGCCCTATTGGTAAGGTTAGTGAGGGTGACAACAATGGAATCAGTCAATGTGTGTGTGTGTGTTGACATATTCACCTTTTGCACAATATATCAAAAATATTATTTATGGTTATTGGAGTTTAATTACTGTTGACAAAGATTTAGCAGACACCCTGGGAAAGAACCCAAGTTTTGTTTAAAAGACTGGACCGAATATTAAGAGGTTATTGGAGATGAGAGCTGAAAGTAAACCGAAATTTGGAGGTACAAAGAAATGTGGGTGTTGCAAACAATGTTATAATATTTGTGAAGAAGTAGGTGTCAAATTAGGGGATTACAACAAAACCTATATTAAATGCAGGGCAGGAAATTGCAACACCAAACATGTTGTTTATATTGTAAAATGTGTGTCCTGCCCTGCTTATTATATTGGAAAAACAGAGAGGCATTTGAGAAGACATATTTATGAACACTGTTATAAGATAAAAGTGAAAGATTCTAAAAATGCCCTCTATAGACACATTTCTTCCTATGGGGAAACACATTGGTTCCGATTCTCCATTATCGATACTGTAGATATTACACCTTTTTGTGGAAATTGGAAAGCTTTATTAGCCATGAAGGAAACCAAATGGCAGATTCTGACTGATGCCACACGATTTCCTGGTATCAACTAATCTATTAGTATTAAGCCTTTTTTAATATTGTCATAATGGATGGATTTAGGTTCAATGTGGAACATTTTATATGCATTCAATACATATTCGGTATATTTTTATTATACAGTTTTACATATATTTTTATGGTTTAAGTTCATCTATTATGTTTACTAAAATTAGTAAGTAAAATTTAGTTAGGTAGGATGTTTTATGTGTTCATATATATATATATATATATATATATATATATATATATATTTTTTTTTTTTTTATATGTATATATTTTTTATGTGATTGTAAAAATGAATATTGTTGTGCATGTTCTTTTAAATGACAATTGATTTTTGGTGCCAAAGAGGTTTTTTAAATGAGTTTGAAACAGTTGTTTAGTGTTCTGAGGAAGTCTGTTAAAACAGATGAAAGCACTTAACATTTTACTTCAATAAACATTTTATTCCTTGGCCGAGCTGTGGATTTTTTGGGCTAACCGTGAGCTTTTTTTTGATAATAAAAAAGATACCAATGCCTTGTACAGACATACCATTGAACATATCAATGCCAAATTTATGTTTATGATCATAGATAGACACACAGGAGATAGAAGTAACCAACAGGGTTGGCATTTCATTTTAAATCATAAAGATAAATATTGGATCATTAATCTTGGGGCATTATTCCCTCTAGGTTTAAATGATCATTTGTAAAGGATTTGCCAATGTTATGTGCATCTGGTTAATCCACTAGCTATTTGTAGCAGTAGGTACATAATCTTCTGAGGTCAGAATATGTTCATATTCAATATAAGCGTATGTACACATATATAATTAACTAAACATGTAAAGGGTTTTTTATTAATAAATACACCAGGATATTTCCATGGCCATGCAAGAATTTTACACTATTTGTAAAATCAGAGAAAATTACAGGACATAAGTCCATTATGACAACATGTTCATATATGATAGGTTTTATATATATATATATATATATATATATATATATATATATATATATATATATATATATATATATTCCTTCTATTTCTTTTGTGGTATATGTATGTTTTGTTATTTACATTTTATGTTTTTTGATATTCTATGCTTTGTATGGTGTTTATGGGATTTGTTCCTTTATCTTGATTTATACTTATCAGCAATGATGTATTTTTCAATAATGTTCATATACAATTCTATATTTGTCTTTTCACATATATCTTATTACTTCTTCATGTTATGTTTTGGTATGTTTTATATACATCATCATCAATAATGTCCTACAAATTCTGATGCTTTAAACATGACAATGTGCTTCAACTTTCATGTTGGGCTATACCATGTTTCCATTGGTTGGGGCTGTGTATAAATAAACACTATTCCCATTGGGGGAAGAACTCTATTCACTGATGAAGGCTGGATAGCCGAAACCGGTTTGAACATGATTAATATATTTTGTAAATGTATACTGAACAAATATCTTATTGTCTACTCGAGACATCAGTGTCTTAGTATTACGATTGCTGGCCATTGGTGTTTAGAATTCCAAGGTTTGTCAGTCTCTCAGAAAATACTATGAGCTGTTACAGAAGTAATTTCCTGAAACTTTATTTATTCTGCAAGTTCTGTCAGCTTTGGAGGATATGTGTTTGGTACTGCTTGCAACTTTGCTAGTCAGCTAGCTTCCCTTAAAAAGGCAAATATAATGTACAAAGTTCCTCGGTCATTTAAGTTTTTGTAGACTCTTCTAAAACCTGACTGAGCAGCTTTAGCTTTAGATAATCCTGCTGCTGCTAAATATTTAATCAATTTCAATCCTACGGTATCTGATAAGGATTTGAAAATTAAGTATGAGAAAAATGTATTTGCTTATGCAACTTTGATTATCAAAATTTTGAATGTCAGGCTCATATGTTAAAGTTTGTTCTAATTGTGAAAGTATGAGGAATGCTTTATTTGCAGTTCCTTCTTGTGAGAAAAAAAATCTGCTTTAAATAATTTAGGTTATTCTATTGCACTCATTGTTTACAGTGTGCACATGACTCAGCTGATGCTAATCCTAGGGCTATAGCCTTGAGTACTGTTTTGAGGAGATTTGCCTGGCTGCTTTCTTAGAACCTCCCACATGATGTTAAAAATGAGATTTTAAATTGAGTAGAGATTTAGCTTTTGGCCCCTCTCCTGCAGAGGAGATCAGAAAGTGTGTTGAAAGGGTCAAGTTGTGACAAGGAATCTATGACTGTTCAGCCCTCCTTTTCAAAATTTTTAAGGGATTATCTAACCCCTCATCCACTGGAAAATAGCAAAATAAACAGTAGCAACAAAATGCAGGTAAACAGATGTTTAATTAAAAAATGGCAAGGGATACAAATACAATTCTGGAAGCTCCAAAAACCAAAACAGAGAGCAGTCAAAAGAGTTGATCCACCGCTGGTAGTCACATTACCCTTCCAGAAAGTCTGAACTTCCACTGTTCTTTTTCGTAACAGACAGTTTCTGACAAATGGCTTCTGAAGATCATTCATCAGGGCTGTGAGTAAATTCCTCATTCCCTGGGGTTAATCCCTTATCCAGCAGACCAGACTATTTTTCCTCCTCTCCATCACATACTGTCCCCAGTGAGTGATACAACCAGTTCCTCCTTTCCAGGTGGGGAAAGCTTTTTACTGAAGGAGGTTTTTAGTGATGAAGAGAAAATGCTTGGGAGACCATCTCTGGATCTTTCTTTCCTAAAATATTTGTGAAAGTATACAAGTTAAAAATGATTTCACTTCACAACATAGTAACTCTTCTTCTGCATTCAAGTTTCCTGGTAACACTAGATTTAAAAGATACTTATCACATCTGCATTGATCCAGATTTCAGGCATTTCTTAATGTTGTCTCTCTCTGGATCACATTATTTGTTCTCTGCCTTATTCTTTGCACTATCCACTGCACCAGGTGTGTTCACAAAGTGTCTATCTCCCATTATTTCTCATTACAGGCCATAGAGTAGCCAAAGTTTTTCAAACTTAGATAACTTGCTTATATTTGTGGTGTCTTTTTCAAAGTCTCATTAATGGAATTCTAAGAGAATATTCAACTTCCTTTTTGACTCCTTCACACAGGATTGTGTTTCTAGGGGTATCAGCAAGACACTTCAATTTAAAGAGCTTTTCTTCCATAGGATAAAATTCATCTAGATCTATTTATAAGGTTTTCATGTAAGACTTCTGTCACTGTGAGGGAATGCGTCAGGATTTTCAGTGTCCAGGCATCTATAATTCTCATGATATTCCTGGCCAATCTCCACAAGGAAGATATGATGGTATCTGAAGTCACTTTCGGCTAAACACAAATATTCTTTACATTTTCATATCCCAGTGAAGGGGTTTATCAGAAGAGAAATCACTTGATGGAAACAGCAAATACTGTTAAATACATGTCTTCTCTTCTCCCTCTGTGCTCCAAACAAGTCAAATACAACAAATGCCTCAGACTCTGCTTGGGGAGCAGTTTCAGGAAGGATAATGTGTGTATGACCCAGATGTGTTCAAGACACAACTCTGAATCATCACCCCCCCCCCCACTGCCTCAAGTTTTTCCAATCAATACTACAGTCATGTGATACATCAACAAACAATAGGGAACCAAATCATTTCTCGCTTTTGCAAGTTAACCACATTAGCTTGGGATACAGCTTCACAGCACTGTCACTCTACAGGCATCCTACATTCCATCAGAGCAACACTGTGTGGTACACAAACAGAGCAGGATAAGGGCAGACCCCTCATGAACGAGAACCAGATCAGGGTGTCTTTCAAAGTTTAATCCATCTGTGTGGTGTTCCTCAAGTAGACCTACTTGCCTCCCTCTGAACAGCTGACAGATTTCTGCACCAGAACTCCATACAAGAAAGCCAGGCTGTCAGATGCCTTATGTTTTTCTTGGACAATAATGTTCCTATATGTTTTTCCACCCTTTCCACTGATATCCAGGCTACTTCTGAAGATTCCAAAACAATCTCTCAAGATTATTTTTTGAGACTCCCTTCTGGCCCAGGCAACAGTGGTTGCTTTTTTTGAAAATATGTCTATGGGCAACTACCACACATTTACTCAAATACTGGTTCTACTTACATAAAATCAGCAGTGCTTGATGCACCCTGATCTCAATCAATTCATTTGACTACATGCATGATAGGTACCCAAGGGGAATTAAGGACCTATGTCTTCTAATGGCTCAGCCTCCCCCTCTCAGTTGGCATGAAAGCTCTGAAGAGCTAGGCCACCAAACCTCTATTTTAATCAGTTCCACTCGAGCTGTCTGAAGGTTTAGGCACCTGGATGGTGTCCTGAAGCTTTGGTAGCTGGCTGGCTGTTATACCCTTGTCAGGATGAAACACATATAGCTAAGGCAACTGCAGCAGTGATCATTTGAGCACCTACTGTTATGGTGCATTTACTTAAACTACTGTATGTTCCATTTTTTTAAACCATCCATGAAAGCATAGTTCCAAAGCATAAAGGCATTTTTAAATCAGAATAAAAACTACTGCAGTAAAAATGTTTTAAGTCTAAAAACATAGGTATAGATATTCACTTTGATCTCCACATTCATCAGTCACCATCCTCCTTTACAGGGCAGAGCCTGTTGTCACTAAATTCATATCTGACTCAAACTGCAGGAGCTCTGACACAAGGCCCACCTCTCTGAAAGTTTTCAGTGAGAATAGTCATTGTTCAATAGCCTGTGGTCACTGCATTCATCCCTGATTCTGAAACTGCAGGAGTTTTGCACAAGGCCATGTGCCAAAGTTTTAACTGAGAATAAAATTAACAGATAGCAAATAGGGAATAACTAGTCGAATACAACCTGCCCTTTGGTTGAAAGTGGCTGTGACATTCCCCCAAGGGTGTAGACCTTGCACTCGAAGGGCCACTTACTAAGTTGCTCACCATCTTTTCTCTTGACCAATAAATTACACTGGATTTGCCAGTTATGTCATCTCTCCAGCTTCTTGGTATTTGCTTTCACTAAATGAAAGAAAACCTTTCTACTTTGTGCCTTCTTGTTAATTGCTCTGCACCAACCATAAACCTGTTGCTCTCTGTAATAATTGATCTGTGGTTGGGAAGCCCATTATGGTCTGCTTCTAGTCACTCCTCTAGCCTACCCTCATTTCCCACCCACCCCTTTTTATTCTACCATTATATTTCCACGTACATCTTTCACATGTGACATCCATTCCCTCACCCTCCCGAAACAACTTGACTATTATAGTTACTCCTGTTCCTATTTTTCCGATTTCCCAACTTCCTTCTAAAATTTAGTATCATTCCCAACAAGCTTTCTTCCTCCATACTGCTTTGAAACAGATCCATTCCTAATCAGCCCCCTGCCCAACAGTGCCTATCCTATTATTCTACACTATAACATCTACTTTCCCCAAATAAACCTTCACTACTACTACCTATCTTACCTACATCCTCATACTCTATCCTTTCTAATCCCTATAATATTTTTACAAGTCAGAAACATAACAGAAGACAGCAGGGCAACCTAAGTCCCTTCCTAATTTACAAATACTTCCTTTCTTCCAAACATCTATAATATTTCAGACTCCACCGGTACTAAACCTACAGACCTGCATCTCAGATTCCTTCTTGAATCTACTTCCCCACTACCTACTATCAGATACAGATCCCTTTAATTAATCTATCAATAAAATACAGATCCCTTTTATTAACCATGCTGCTACTCAGACTGTCCTCTATTCTCTTACTCCTACCGAGACATCTGTTATCTTAGCAAAACCCACTAATAACTGAGCATCTCCACCTCTGTACCAACCACCTATCCATACTTCCTCCCTAAACTCTCCAGACATTGCACCAAACCTACTTAATGACACATCTCACCTTTACCTCAAATATAGAATAATGCAACTCCATTTAAACTCAAATCAAAATAAAGTGGAAACAATGGTCTACACTAGTTAAAAAAAAGGAAAACACGAATCAATACCACCCCAATAAACTAAAATTCACCTAGAAGGAGATATTCACCCTAGCAAGCACAGTCATCAAGACAATTCCCTTACACACACTACTGTAACCACACAACAGTTAATCCTCCTCCCAAGTAGTTTAACTTTTGCCATTATAAATATGAGAAATGTAAGAATTAAAACTAAAGAGCTGCATATGCCTGTATTACCCAACATAAACCTCATATTCTAGCTGTAACTGAAACTTTGCTTAAACTCAGCATAAACTATACTGGAATTACATCTCCTATCATCAATGATGACATATAAAGAGGAAAGGTGGCGATTTTGTTTTATTTCCCAACTACTACCATATTTCCTCCTAAAACAAACCAATACCAAAATTCCAATTCAGCAGAGCTTTTTAGTTATGTAAAAATAAACAAAAATATGTATTATTGTCCTTTACATCCCTCCTGGCAACAATACATCTACATTGGAAAATATCCATTGGATGTACCAGAAGGAAAAAATACTACTAGGTGATGTCAATATCTGTTTTTTTTTTTTTTGACATAACTTCTAACTCCTCTATATCCAGCATGAACTTTTGTGGTTTCACACAAGTAATTAATAGTCGCACACATAACAAAACATCAAAATACATTAGCTTGGATCCAAGTAGCATAGTCCCACCAAAAAAGGTACAATGTCAGACTCTGTCAGAGACCATCTCCCAATCTATACAACTAGACATGGGTCCAAATGGAGAGAAGTCAGCAAGCAAAGGAGAGTAGTGTTGCTAAAATTGAATTAATCCTCAAGTCTTGGTGAGGACCTTCACAAGATGGACCCTGTTTTTCACAAAATCTTACTAAAATGACACTGATATATAGACTGTATTTATATAGTATATATCATGGACAGAAGTAGGTCAAAAATTAAAAGACCCAGGTTAAAAAAGTGCCCAATCCTGGTAGGTGCACTAGTGCCAGGAATGGAAAAAATGACAGTGTAGAATCCTTAAAGTACGCAAACATTCCTACTATGGGGCAGGCCAGGCACTGGGTGGGGGGTGGCACCCCTGTTGTAGAAGGAAGTAGCAGTCCACAAAAAAAATCAGAAAAACAGACAGGCCAAAGAAGATACAAAGACAACAGAGTTGACTATTGAAGATAAGGAAATGATGTACTTTTATTAACATGCAAAAAGCCCAGAATTTCCAGACACAAGATAAAAAGATTGAAAGAAATTAGAGGAAAGAAAAATACTTCCACAAGAAAAACTGTCAGAAGCCTCAAATAAAAACTTGTGTTCAGTAATAGAACAGATTTGTGAAAAACAGTATGTAGACCAAGAAACTTAGATTTGTTTGAAAAAAGAAACATCTCAGGAAGTGCAAAAATATGAACAATAAAGCCTGGAGATTTTTGAAAAGTACAAAAAAGAAATACGGCTATGGGAAAGAAAGAGGACATCATATGGTGAAATATTTATGCTAAGGCAAAAGCCAAATTAATCAATATAAAGAAGGCAGCCCCAAAGATATTCAAAGTGAAATACAGGCAAAGGCATCCAGGCATTTCACAATAAAAAATATTTCAAAGAGGGAATGTAGAAAAGAACATTAGATTAGAAGTTAAAAAAAAAACAGAAGTTGAAGTTATGGAGTGCCTGTGATGTGATGGATTTGGTGTAGAAGTTCTAATAGACTACATCACAGCATGATGGAATGAGTTCCCACTGTAAGGAGAAACAGACAGATCAGGAGACATCTGAAGAAGAAATATGGACATGGGAAAGAAAGAGATTTAATATGATGTAATATTTAAGCAAAAGAGAAAGCAAAACTAATAAATACAAAAAGAGCAGCACCAAAGTTATTTGAAGGACATGGAAAACTTCACAATACAAAAAAGAAGACAACAAAGAGGAAAAGGAGATTAGTAATGGAGAAGTTAAAGAAATAGAAACTGAGTTTATGGAATACCTGCAATGTGAAGGATTCACTGCAGAAAATTTAATTCAGAAAACACCACAACAGGATAGAGCAATGGACATCCAAATTAAGGGGAAATCAGTGGAACAAGAAGTAATTGGTCAGATGCCATATGACGATATCTTGAAGCCTTACTCAAGAAACCAGGATAAATGTTTGATTGAAGCTGGACAGCAAGAGAAGGAACAGAAAACTGTGGAAACTCTGACGCAGTCAATGTTGAGGAGTGATAGACCAGTGAGTTCCCATATGACAGAGCAATGGATGGCACAGGATGAAATTGAAGAGAATGTGCCACAGGAAAGATGCTATAGAACTTTCTATAGACTGCCCGCTGGAAATGGAAAACCAAAAATGTGTCTTCAGTTTAGAAGAAAATGAGTTAACAGGAGAGTTGCTTGATTTGATAGAGCTGGATAGACATATTGATATTAATGACAGAAACAGACTGCAGAAGGTCAATAAAACCCCCAAAGTTAGAAGTTTGATAAAACAAATGAACATAGTAAAATTGCCCATAGTGATCTATCTGATATAACAGAAGTAAACAGGATATATTACTGTGCATATATATATGATAACTGAAAGGTCTGTCACAAGAACACAGGGTATTGACCGAAAAGAAGTGGAGAAATCAAATACCATCATGGAAGTATCAAAAAGAGAAAACTATAAAGCAATTGAGACAAGAAGTGTCACTGTTGGAGGAGTATAGAAGAGTAAACAGATCAAGAAAAATTCTTAGAAAGATGTGTTGATAAAGGCAAAGCACAGTATTAGAACAGATCAGGCTCTATCATGCACTGTCACAAATAAAATCCCAGCACATGTGGAAAAACTTAGAAGATATGCAGATAAATATAAAGGAAAATTACAAAATAAGCAATTTATTGATGACACAAGAAAGTTTTATACAGAATTGGGAAAATGAACTGAAAGACCACCAGAAAAAGGAGAAATAGGTACACTTTAGAGAAGTATTTATGAAGTATTTACTTATTTAGTAAGATGCTAAATGGATAGCAGTAGTAAAAGAAAGGATAAGAAGTTTAAAGGTACAGGATATGAAATCAGATGAAGCAACGCCAGAGATACTGAAACAAAATTAAGGAAATCTTCTAATTGGAAAACCCCAGGCCCAGATGCAATACCTAAATTCTGGTTAAAAGTATTAACATATCTGCACAAAGTTCTAGCCATAAGTAAGAACTATTTATACGTGTGCATCCTGAACATACACTAACCTGTCTAACAAGAAAAACAATGCTCCTACTTAAGAGTAACTCTGCAAACTACTCTAAAATTATAGACCAATAAGTTGCCTTCCAATGATGTATAAACTATAAACTGGAATTGATGCTAACAAAGTTTATAGTCATTTAGAAAACTCAATTATGGCAATAGAACAAAAGGGCAATAAAAGAAAGTCATATGGAACAAAGTATCATTTGTTGCTAAATAAAGTCATAGTGGAAAACTGTAAAAAGGGGAATAATCTAAGTATGGCATGGATTGACTACAAAAAAAAATAATTTGATAGTATCCCATATTCATTGATAAAAGAGAGTGCTTAAAAATGTGTAAGATACACCCTACACTGATAGACTACATTAAAGTGACCATGAAACAATGGCAGGCCACTTTGCAATTAAGCCATGATAAAGGGCAAATTATTATTCTAGGGATAAATATTCAATGGGGGATATTCCAGGGTGACTGTTACTGCAACTATTCTGTCTTGCCCTTAACCCATTAAGCTGTCTACTTAGCAGCTTAGACCATGGCTATAATTTGTCTCCTTACAGTTTTGGACAGATTGATTGACCCCACAACATGATGGCTAGATTAGACAGGAAAAGAAGAAGGATGCTTCATGCTCATCAAATAATTTAGAAGAATCAGTGCATACCAAGATTATATATTCCCCCTTCTGAAGGTGTTATGGGAAAATCAGTGCATACCCAGACTATATATTCCCCATTCTGAAGGCGGTATAGGCCTCCTTGAAATTAATTACATGTACATATCTGCAATCATGGGACTCCACACATCTGCTGGCCGCACAAGACCCAAAAGTAGCAAAAATTATGAAATATGAGGAGAATAAATCTAAGACACTTTCCCTGCTTAGTCTTGTAGAAGCATATTGGCATCAAGCAGGAATGGAAATCAAACCAGAAGTAGATAAAATAAGTCAGCAACTGAATGTGCATAAAACAAAAGATAGAATACAAGGTGCAGGATCAGATGAGAAGGCAAGAAATGTGGAAAGTGCATAAATATAGTTGTAAGTCTAGGAAACATCTGGAAGAACCACATGTTGATCTGGATCGAACACAGAAATGGTTAGAGAGAGGTGAATTCAAACTAAGACATTAAAGGTTAATATTGGCGGCTCAAGCTAGTGGGCTAAAAAGTCCATTGAACATGTGGGATAAACAGAATAATGAAGGTTTTATAAAACATAACTGGAAACAGTTGCACACCTCATTGATGGTTGTGACATATAATGACAGAATGACTGCATACTGAAAGGCATAATAATGAGCAAAGACTGTTGCTTGGGGATTATGCAAACATTATAGTACTGAAGTGGCTGAAAGACACTGGAAACATGAGCCACAAAGCATCATAGAAAATTATGAAGTCTACATCACATGGGATCAGCCATTACCAACTATTCAAAAGATAGATGCTAGAAAACCGGATATAGTAGTCCATGAAATGAAGACAGACGTAGCATTGATCATTGAAATTACCACACCCAGTGACTACAGTATCTTGTGTCCAGAAAGGCACAAAGTCAAAAAATATCCAGATTTGCAGGCAGAAACAAGAGCAATAAGGAAGAAAGATACCCGGACAATTCCAATAGTAGTAGGAGCAATGGGTCTTATAAAAATAATCTACAAGTGTATTTTGATACATTACAAATACATGTAACTTCATAGGAATTGCAGGAGTCATTGCTGAGCACATTGTGGGTGCTCCATAGACCACTTCTGGCTGACATCAAAGATTGAAACAATACTAATTTCATGAACTTTTATCATACTTTGACTTGGCAGTGGGGTCCATTCCCATCATGGTATTACAAACCCAGAAGACTTAGAGAAATTAAAAAAAAAACACTAGACATACCACAGTTGCATTTAAGTAGCATGTCTATAAAACAGCATACAACCTCTCCAAGTTTAACCTAGAAATATTCACCTATTAACTGGAACATACTAAATATCCTTTTCTTATATATTGCTGTAAATGAATTCAGTTCAATTTTCCTAGATATCCTTGGACTTCCTAGAAAGTGGATAGTAGAATGCTTTTGCAAGATATAGAAACTACATGAAAAAAACGAGAAAAATATAAAACACTGCAATATCTCAAAAACTTCAGAATGCTCCACAATCGTGCTAAAAAGCAAGTAAATGAAGACAACTAACCTTTATTATAGAGGCATTCAGAATAGTAAACACAGCTCTAAAAAATTCTAATCAACCATAAAAAAAAAAATCTTACATCCCAGACAAAAATTCAACTCTAAGCTCTCTTCCAGTAAGTCACCTAAAACTCATCACTCAAAAGCAAAATATAATTCAACTCTTATTTCATAGATAGTATTATGCTCCTAACAAAGAGTTCCCCAGCATCTGATCCTGACCCTACCCAACAGCTTTCTATCACCACATCCACTTTCACCTTCAATCCTTTGCCCACATCCTATATAATCTACTCAAACGATGCTCCACTTCAGCTGATGGCCTTCCAAGCAAGTACCTCAAAATAGTAGCCAATATTACTTATCCTGTTTCAGTTCTTATAAATAGGTTAACCCCAGAATCCCAGAGTCCCACTTTCTGAAAAAAACTCTTACATTATTGCTCTATACAAATTAGAAAATTCAACAGACTTCATTAACCTTAGACATATAGCAATCTTATTTCCCCTCTCCAAAACACTTGAAAAATGTATTCAAAAACAATTGCTAAACTGTTTCCTGCAGGAAGAACCATCGCCCACACAAGGGTTCCATCACTCCTGTAGTTCAAACACTGCACTTTTACCTTTATAGATACCATCAGTAAAGTTAGAAATAACAGCAAACTAGCCTTCTCCTCATTTCTGAACTTGCTTAGAGCCTTCGACACAGTCTGTCACAGCAAACTTCTACTTCAAATGTCCTCACTAGCCTAGGTCTATCTCAGCCCACATTTCTGATGTTCAGAAGATACTTGTCCAATAGATGTCAGTCAGTAAAATGGTACTCCACCCTCTTTCCATACCTCTCAGTCATCCCTGGTGTACCACAAGGCTCTATCCTTGGTCTCTACCTTTTTAACATTCTTACTATCATCCTTCTGACATCAACATAACATGCCTCCCTAAGACAATATGCAGATGACTCCATGCTCATATGGACATTGACTATTTCATTTTTACATTTGTTAACCATGTTAGTCAGACTGGGCCCAGAGAGCCCTTTTTCAGTGGAGACTTGAGGAGAAAAGCTCCAGGAAAGTAATAAAAAATAATAAAAGCCTAACCATTCAAGCTGTAAGACACTTAACAGTACAAAAACAGACAGGGATATACAATATGAATATATGTAAGGCAAAAGTACAGTATTTTGAGAATGCAGTAACAATATGTTTGAGAAATTTGGTTAGCATTAATTTATTTACAAGGAATGTAGCAATGCCTAGAATAAAAATAATACAGAGTAACATTATGGCATAGTACAACAAAGATGCATTTAATAGCATAGGTACTAACTGCAGAGAGAGTAATATATGCAGACAGTTTAGGTAGATACATTAATTGAGAGAAGAAGAAAAATTAATTAGGTAATTTCCTGACAAGTACATATTCACGCATGTTGGAAAAGAAGGGACAATGGAAGTTTGTTCCTTGAGTATGCAACTGAATGACTGTATTTTTCAAATATTTTTGTTTGACTACTTCACAAATTTTCAAAAAATTACTCAGGAAGCTTTAGTAGTCACTGAAACGTAGCTTTACAACTCCCAACTTGTGTTCAACTAAAAAACTACTTATCTTTTCCCCAAATCTCTAATTAAAATCCACTATTTTAATAATACAGCCATTTAAGTTACTTCTCATAGCGAATTATTAAGGATGATATTGGATGAGAATCTTAAATTTGGCCTGCATATACAGAACTACATACTTTGCATGACTTCTAAAGCCAAATACTTTCTCACCAATGCAACTAAAACTACACTTACCACTACTTACCTCCTCATCTCACTACTTTATGGTGTTCTCATCCTTACTATCCCTCCAGGTGTCACAAAAAGTAAAACTTGAACAATGCTGAAATAAAGAAAAAAAAAACACCTTTCAAAACCCACTACTGTACAGAACTAAAGCTACCCCATCATCTAACACACACACACCTTTTTACCAGCTATAAAATTATCCAGCATCCATCTGCTTGTCCTGCACTTAATATCATTCTACACAACTATGTTCAGATTTAGTCATTATGATTCAGTGACCAAATATTTCTCTGTCCATAAACCTATAAATCTGCTGGGCATGTTCTGTACTCAAACCATGTTGACAAGGCCTGGAACTCCTTACTTATATCCATCAGAGCAATACTTTCCCACCAGTTCTTTAAAACTATTTTAAAAGGCTTCCTAGCCAAAATATGGCTCTGTTCTTGCTCATCCCTAGGAAAAACTGTTTTCCTAAATATGAACAAGTACCTCTTCATACCCTAAAACTCCTTACTCCCCATTCTTTTAACCAACTTCAATTTCTCTCCCACTTGACTCTTTACCTGCCTATATGGCATAACCCTGCGTTTTGTTTTCTTTCAATTCAGAATACAATACTTGTTCATATTATAATAACTTATCTTTAATTTCTCTAAGTTGGCTAACATGTCTCTTAATATTAAATCATTGTCATATGAGCTGTACTTATTTTAATCAGTGTTGTCACATTAAATTATACCAGATTAGACAAACTGTAAATATTGTATTTGTAAATCTTAAAAAATTATTGTTCTTAAAATGTTTTTGAAATGCTCTGGAGCTTTTCTTCCTGTCCTCCACTGAAAATGGGCACCTATCCAGTCAGACTTTCCTGGCAATCAAATGTCAGTAAGTATTTTATACATATATCTAGAAAGAATCCTCCAATTCCTTTATCAGAAATACAGACCAAGAACAATGATATAAAAATAATCTTAACTATGGGTCAGATGACATAATAGGTTTGAATAGTGACACTGGACCTGCAAATCCATCGGTGGTAGGTTAAAAGTGAGGAATATTTGCTGACTCTCCCCCATCAGGAAAGGGGGTGGGGGATGGGAGTTTTTTTTTTTTGTTCAACTCCTCTCTGGATTTTATGCTTAAAAACAAGAATACATTGCATTTGTTTTGATCTAATATTTCTGTTGCTGAAACTAATTCAGAGCATTTTACAATTATCCTTTACGACAGTTGGTTCAGTCCAGCATTAGGCCTCAGACTTGTGGTACATAGCCTTTGTGAAAGGAAGTTGTTCCTACAAGTTCCACCCGATGACTTGATCATGAAATGAGGCAACAACACCACTGATGTGTATACATTTTTATGTAAAAGGCATTAGTTCTTCAAAGTATTTCTGCATCAGGAAAGTAAAATTCAATCTACATTGCATACATTTTGTTTTACTACCTCTGTTGCTAGAATTGTTTTTAAACTATTTTAGAATATGTGCTTTACTTTGTTCTTTAACTAAAATATTTTTTCAGCCCGGTATTAAGACTCAATACAAAGTCCTTGGGAGAGGAAGTTATTACTACAGGTTTCAGCGTCTCATCTCCCTACCTTGATTGCAATGTGACTTTAAAGTCAAATGTCTCTGTTGTCATCCACCCCTTATGTTAATTGGATACTAAATTCCCTTGCTCTTCTCTTTCATTGTTAATTTCTTTAAGCAAATATGTAATCAGTCATGTAAGCTCTTTTACCATCCCATTGTATGGGTCCAGTAGTCCAAAATACCAAGTACCGACCCAGCCAACCAGAATTGTTCTCAAGTTAACTGCCCTTAGTAATACTTGCCTTTTGAAGTTCCAGCCTGTATCATCTCATCTGTTTATACTAGTGGACACTAGCAGACTAAACGGAGAGGTTCCTCCCCTAGACTACTTAAGCTCAAGTTACCCTTCTTATCTTCTTGCCAGCTGATTACACAGGACACTACCAAGAAGGTTTAACCCTTTCTTCCAGATTTCTCAAAATCTAGTCATCCTATTGTTTTAGCATATGGACCATTCCAAAAATATCACCATATTACAACTTATTATTTCATGAGCCCACAGTTTACCTCATTATCTGTTGCCAGTTTGATAGCAATAGGAGCGCTGAGGCAATACAAAAACTGCTCGACTATTCCTACAGACTGGTCTATTTGTAAAAGGTGGAAGTATCTACTAACCTTGGAAACCAACCTCTCTTCATATACTGTAGACGATACCTACCACATTGTCAGATCGGACACCCACCATAAACAGCTATGCCTATCATGTCCTGGATAAAGAAATAAGCCCTCTCACACCAAAGTTTTTAAAAAGTCCCTGCCTTAACCATAAAGGCTATGCAAATGAATGTTTTGCACACCACACACCCAACTTCACACTAACAGACAAGCAAACTCAGACACACCAGAAAACACTACTAGAGAAAGGGGTTACTCAACTGGCATACCAAAGCATTTAGGGCAACAAGGTCATGACAGTTCATCTGGAAAGTCATAGAAATGACACACGGATATGCCACTCACCAGGCTGTGCAAAGAAAGAATAATGGTTAGCGGCTTGTCAGCGGCTAAAATCTGCAGTGTCACCAGGGTTCTCAAGTCCCTTCTCCTTGAATACAAACAACAAGATCATTGTGCATGTGGGAGTGAATCACTTGAGACATACCTCCTTGGATCATATGAAGATGGACATGATAGAGCACACATAAAATGCATCTGTTATATTGAGCTGTATCCTACAATCATCAAAAATGATGCCACAATACAATCAAAAGATAAATGACTTCAGTTATTGGCTTAGATATTGATGTCATTCTAGAAATATCCAATCTATACCAGCCTGGGATGGGATGATCAACAACCTTGGCTGCTTTTTTTGGTATGGCCTGCATATCTCTGCTCATGGCTTCCATATACAAGCCAGGAACTTGTCCTACCCCTCAGTGTCTGCATAAAAAATCAGATTCAAAACTATATAAATGCATTAATGTTCAATACTAGAAACCCAATCAAGACGTTTCACTCCTTACAGGCATTCGTAACTCTGGAAAATGCAAATTCCTGTTGTAGATACTAAAATATACAAAAATAAAGTGAAGAACCACAAACAACTTGGCAATTTATAGAAGCACAAACAAAAACTAATAGTTTTCATCCTTACAAAGGACTTTTTCAAAATTAAAACTTCCATTTTTTTTAACCTTTAAATAACCTCTTTTGTCCAGTCCCCTTGCAGAAATCAACTCCAGGTACTTCTTACCCAACTTAATAATTAAAAGACAAATTTCATCCTCTTAAAGGGGACCAAACTATTGTAGACACACAGTAAAAGCAATAAAATGAACCATTAAATATATCACATGCATTGAAGTGTAGTGGTGCTGTACTGCACTTTAGTTGGCATGTTAAAGTTGTGCATCCTTGAAAAATTGTTTCAGTTAGGATATTCATTTTCATGCATTCATTGTATAAGGGTATTCCTACTAGTGTAGTAATGACTTCCTGGATCAACAGCCATGCATCAACCTATGAATCAAAGCTGCTAGCACCACATTTCTTAACTTGCTGATACCATATCCTTGAGGATAGTCCTAATAGGCATTGGGGTGGATGTATGCAGTGATCTGGGTGCTCATGTCAACTAATAATTATTGGGTTAAGACTTCATTAGTAATGACATCACTGCTGGGATACCAGTAAGGGCACAAACTACCTTTATGTCTGCCTGGATGATGACCCTCTGGTTGGCTCTCACCTCTGTGCTATGAATATACAAGTGAGGGGAACAGTCTAGATCAAAGGTGATGGCAGTCATTTCAATGGTTAATAGGCATGGAGGCAAAAAGAATACTAAAATCAGGATGCACTTTTGTGATGTAGATAGCAAACAATTTAACAACATTCTGGTTAAGGATTTCCCTTGTGTTTATAACAGACTTTTGAAAAAAAGAATTTTAAAACAGACCAGGACATTTTAAGGAGACTGATGCAGCACCCAAATGCAGGTAACAATTACCCAAACTTTCATATGTGTATGCAACTTTCCACCATTGTGGCACTAGTTCCAGTTAATATTATCAAAATGTAACATCTACCAGAAATACCATAAATGCTAACATTGTATACACTGAAATAAACCTTCTGGAAACAGTTTGCTTCAATCTTATGTTGCACTTTGTTAACCAAAATGTGCAAAATAAGTACATCGGCTTATGGTTTTACTGTTAATCTAATATGCCATTATAAACAACCTAAAGTACTGTAACCCCATACTGAAGTAACTTTTTGATATTACGGGGAAGTTTTCTTCCATACTTGTCATGCTTTTACACTTATTGCAGAAGACTCCAGATTATTGCAACAATTACCCCAGCAGCATGTGCAAGGGATGCAGAATAGGATTGGACACTGCCATGCAAACTGAACAAAGGTCACCTGTGAGTAGCATTTAAGAAACAAAATAAAATCCCCGGGATTCAATAACACCTAGCCTAAGTGTATACCATTCTGAGTGAACAGACTGCACAGACATAATTCACAACTTCTTCCTCTTAGTTTTAATCTTCCTACTGATATTCTTGCAGCTTTAAATACAAACAGGGATTCATAAAGGTTACAACAAAGTGTAGACTACATGTACACAATCTTTCTGAGTGACTAGAAGGCACAAAAATGTGATAAGAATCTTCTTGAATACATATTGTGTGCACTTACTGTAGGCTTTATTGAATCTGGCCCAGTATCAAGTTTTGAAGAGTCTGTTTCATGTTTTCCAGCCCTACAAGCTTTCTAGTAAGGCACAACTGGCAACCTTTTTGATTAGTTATTTCAGATGGCTTGTGTAAAGGTTGATTAATTCAGAATGGTCACCAAACATTTAATGGTGACATACTTTTTAGTTCATGATAAAAGATTCAAATTATGAAAACAAAATTAACACCAGGTATTATGAGGCTACATTTACTAATCCGAAAAGATGAAACTATGACTATTTTACCAGGTGTGAGTTTTTGTAAGCTATCTTGGAGTGTACCTCTCAGGTGTACCTCATTGTAAGGAGCGTTCCACAATGTGAGACTTAAGTTCACATTCCTCAGAGTTCCATAATGAAAGGGGCTACTACACATTCGATGGCAAAATCTATTTTAAGTGATATCCATGGTAAATAATACTGAATGAAATTAGTTAAAATAACTCATGTAAGTTTAAAACAACACATTTTAACTATGTGAGCATCCAACCTGTTGGTGAGCTTTGTTGTACATTTTTTCTAGTTTGTTCCACATTTTGGAGATGGAAGGCTGAAGCCTACATCTTGGAGTAATATGGCATCTTTTAAAGGAATTACAATCTATTTGCAGTTAAAACCATATTTATATAGAGCTCATTTTCTAATTTTACTGCTGAGAAAGATCTGAAAAAGCAGACAACCATGTGGGTGACAACTGACATTCCCCATATGGATGGGCAGGTAATCCTCTGCCAGGACTTCTTTTATCAGTTTAACTGTTTACTGAATTGACCATTTAGTGAAAATGTCAATTATCTGAAATGCATTAGAGTGAGTGCTGATAGTTTAAAAGTGTCATTGAAAACTTCTTTCACTGAACCATGACTTTGGCCTTTCCCAACAGTTGTGCAACAGTGGAGTTATTACACACAAGTTATGAAGTGGGGGTTTCATCTCAGCATTATGGACATAGGGAGACTGGGGGCTGACTTCTGCAGAAACGCTACTCTTTGTTCTCTGAAAGTAGTTTTCAATGTAATCACTTCAAATCATCATTGCAGAGAGAAACAGCATTCAGACTCATTATAAATCCAGCATTTAATGTATTTATTTTGTATTTAGTCATTCCTTTATGTATAGCAGTGTCAAAAGCCAGGATAAGCAGCACATTTTATGCTGTCATTAAGAAATTTCTATTCCAGCAGAAGACAGTTTCCTGGAAATCTACAACTGGTAGAATACATTATAGAGCCTTGAACAAAGTGTGAGGCATGCTGTGCACCACATGAAAAGTGCTTCAACCTTCATGTACCCTATGTTATATCATACAGCCTGGGGATAATTTGTGAGCATTAAATGAAAGAAAAAGACCCCGTCTCTTAATTAATTTACTGTACTATTAGGTCACAGAGCCTAGGAATAATTTATGAGCATTAAATGACAGAAAAATACAGCATGTATGGGTCAGATAATCATCATATAAATCATTCTGCTGTAGCCTTAGCTGTACGAGTTACATTCTGCCAAGGACATACATCGATCAGCTTTCAAATCTTCAGAGCACCTTCAATGCACCCAAACTGTCAGGCAGCTTGAGTTGAGCTGACTAAAACACATGTTTGGGTGTGAAGCCTTCCAGAGCTATATGGCTGATGGAGAGTATGCTCATCTTAGGCTTTCACGGATCAAAAGCCTACTTCTGCTTTCCTTTACTGGGAAGATAGATTCGCTTTGGGGTAAAACATTCCAATTCTTAATTTTAATGCGATTTTATTACTTTCCTCTTCAAACGAGTTATTATAAAGCTAGGCGCATTGTATTTAACAGACTATCTTATAACTGCAACATACATTTAAAAAGAGCACTCTTTTTCTGCCCCCTTACAAGTAGTGTAAACTAACCGAAAACTTATTTTCTGTGAAGAAGTTGTGTATTTTTCTTTTGTGGTGCTGCCAGTGTTGTGAAGTGCTTTTGACTGTTTTTTTTTTCTTTTTGACAAGAAAAAAGGTAACTTTTGTAAACTGGCAGTTTTATGTGCCTTTATTCTCATTCTTCTTAGGAAGAGAGACATTTTCAGTTTGACCATGGAACAGACTACCAGTCCCATGGTCAGTCCTCCTACTTCTACAAAAGAAAATGTTATGCAAGCAGCCTTTATCACCACAGGAGGCTAGTGATTTGCCTCAGCCATAGGCGGGTGACTCTGCTGTGGCCATTTGTTGCAACTCAGACCGCTCATCTTTACCCTAGTTCCCTCTAGTGTAGTACTTACAGGCACTATGGACCAGAGGCTAGTCACAGCCTCACTGGGCAAGGGAGAGACATGCCTGTTCATCCTGGGAGAGGGAAGGAAGGTTTCCCTGTTGTGTCAGAATGCTGCCTCCATCCCTGTGGAAGAAGCTGTTGCCATTAGTAACAGAGCTGGCTCCATTCTCCTGTAAATGAGGAAAAGAAAGCTTAGTATATATCTACTCCTCCTTAAATTTCTTTGGATAGGGGTACTTTTCTGTTTCTGGCTCAGGGGTTAATTTGTGCAATTCTTCCTTCTTGTAAAGTAGTTGCTGGTAAAATGAGATATTTCTCTTTTCCTGAAGAAATTAAAGATTCAGACTTTTAACCGGAAGCTGCACGGATAGATACAATTTTCTTCAGTTTTCTGATACAGACAAGACAGCTCAGTGTCCAAGTCTCTCTGTGGGGGTTTCTCCCTCTCTGAGACTATTGCTAGAATGTGCCAATGTTTTCAGTGGAAGAACATGGAGGTTTCTCAATCACTCAGAAAGTACAGTGTTGTTATAAAAGGATTTTCCATAACCCACACCCATTCCTCCTGTTTTGTCAGCTTTAGAGGATGCATGTTTTACTGCCTGCAATTTTCCTAATAGTCATCCAGCTGCCACCGAAAAGGTAGATATGGTATATGAAGTCCCTCAGTCTTTTAAATTTGTTTACAGTATTCCCAAAACTGACCCAGCAGCTACATTAGTTCATCCCACTGCTGCTGAGCACTTGGTTAATTTCATCCTACTGTTTCTAATATGGACGAGAACATTAATGGTAGGTATGGGGGGGGGGGGCATAGTTCTGCAAATGTGATTTTCAAAAATTTGAATTGTCAGGCTTATAAGTTACTGTTTGTACTGAACATTTTTAAAAGTATGAGGAATGTTTTAGCTGCAGCTTCTTCTTGTCAGGAAAATTCTGATTTAAATAACTTGGCTACTTTTATCGCACAGGTCACTACTCATTGTTTTAAGTGGGTGTATTACCCTGTTGATATCTCTTCCAGGTCTAAGGCCACTGGTACTGTTTTAAAGAAGCTTGCATGGCTGCATTCTTAGAACCTTCAGGATGATATTGCAAATGATATTTTAAATTCTCCCTTATATAGAGATTTAACGTTTGGTCCCTTTGCTGCACAGGTAAACCAAAGTGTGATGAAAAGAGCAAACTGATTCGGGGAATCTGTAAGATTTTTAAGTCATCCTTTCTGAAATTGTCCAAGGGATTTTCTGTTTCCTCATCCAAATTTGGCAAAAGATCAAAAAGTTTCAACAAGTTTAGATGAACAGGAGATTTACGGCAAAATGACAAGTAGGGGTTGAAAGCCAAGTCTCAAATCTCCCAAAATCAATGACAGTCTGGCAGGTCTGAAGGACAATTCAGGAGACCTTTTGATCCCCCTCCCAGTCCCACCCTGGCTCTTTTTATCCTTCCAGAAAAATCTGACTTCCATTTTTCTCTGTCAATAAATTGTTACAGACAAATGGGTTCTGATAATCATTCATTATGGTTACAGATGCAAGTGGCAGGAAATTACTCCTATTCAGGGGTCACTTCTCTTCTCCATTATCAGACTCTTCTTTTAACCTGTTCTTCACATTGCTATCCATCCAGACTTCAGATGTTTCTTAAGGTTCTGTGTGTCTGGATCATAGCATCAATTCTCTGCCCTACTCATTGGACTAACCACTGCACCAAGAGTAAGTGTCTAGCTTTAGTTCCAACTCATTGTTTTTCTTTGTAAAGTCTTTGTCAAAGTGTCAAAAACATCTCTCGAGTGACAGATCTCTTACACAACTTGTGATTCCAAGAGAACAGCCAAAGTCTTTCTTGATTTCCTCAAACAGGATTGTGTTCTTGCATGAAGGCCTGGAAGACAGGTGCCTTTTCATTTCTTTGGACAGGAATGTTTCTGTTTGATTTTCAACCCTTTTCACTAATATACTGGGTATTTCTCAAGATTCCGAAGAAATCACTCAAAAAGACTGATGTGACTCTCTTCTGGCAAAAGCTATAGTGTTTCTTTCTTTTTTTAAGAAATGGGCAGAGGAATTACCACAAGGTTCCACAAAGAATGGATCTACTCACACAACAAAAATGGTGTTTGATAAATCCTGACCCCGGTCAACTTCAGCTGATTGCCTAGATGATAGGAACTTAATTCCCTAGAAAATCATATATATTAGTAAGAGGCAAAGGTTAGTGCCAACAACTGAACCAACACACATTCAGGGATATCCGAAAAGCACAATCTAAGAACTCAGGATGGAAAGAATGGGTGTGAAATGCAGAAGGTGCTGAGAAAGGAGACCAGTTATGTGATCTACTGAGTTCAATATGCAAAGGATTCATAGGTGAGTAATTTTGTGGAGAAAATGTGTGTGATACTAGTTATGATAATATTTAATGATATGAAGCATATGCAAATTGCTTAACTAAGCTGGAAGTATTAGAAGTACAGTTTATTGAAGGGTTGAGGCCTGTAAGGTTTAGTTAATGCAAATTATACGACTGTCCATTAATATTCAAAAATGAGTGCGCTGATTGGCCAGCCCAACCAGCATGCTCGTTGTAAATCCCAGAATATACCAACGGAAAAAAGTCCGGTCTCCCGGACATCTTTCCATTCGTATATTCCATAACTTTTATTTATTTATTTTTTTTTAACAAAAATTTTAAAAATCTATAGTCCGGACTCTGGAAGAAAATCAGGTACCTTATTTAAAACTAAACACACGTACCTGAATTTATTTGCATTTCCTCCATTCTGTCTCTCTCTCTCCTACCCCTAAAGTAGCTGAAACTTTTAAAAAAAAAAAAAAGAAAAAGAGAACAAAAACGAAGCAATGGAGACTTTCTTTTCTCTGTTGCTCCCTTTTCAAAGCACTGATGTACTGGGTATGCGTGGGAACACAAGTCCCATACGCATGCGCAGTACATCAAAACAAGACAGCGGGATACCACCAGCCGTGAAGGATACTATGGTGTTGTTATACAATAACATTATTTAAGAAAAGTAATTTTTTTTCTTAAATTATGTCATTGTATAATAGCAATAACTGACTCCGTGGTTGTGGTATACTGAAATTTCCCCGCAGTTGGCTTTATTTACTCACTCGGGCTTCACCCTCATGATTAAACCATGACAACCATGAGTAAATCTTCAATATACCACACCACGTTATCGGTTATTGCTTAAGTATCTCTGAAGCAGGTATAGGGATTACTTTTATGTATTCTTCATGATAGCTTCGGTCTGCTGAAATGACTTTATAAAAGGATTTCTCACCAATGTTTACTTATTTATTTTTTATTTGTGGTCAAGCTTAAGCCATATATTCTACAATGTCTCCAATAAAGGTCAAACGACACAATGCACAAGAATTTTATAAATACAGAAAATATAATTTAATATTTTAAAAGCATCAATTACATGGCAACAAAAAGGTAAGAATTCCAAGCTACTGAGCACACTAGAAATTTTTTTTTCTGTGACATGCATTACAAATTATCATGCTTTAAGTTTTCCCTTTGCTCCCCTGTATTGCAATATAACATAATTTTCATATACTACAAAGTTTCACATGTATTACTGTGTAAAGATTTCAGGCAGTAATACAGAAGTGCTGAAAATATTTTCTATCTTAATGAGCTTTCATTCTGGTGTAAATATGTGATGTAAAGAATAAAATAATTGAAAATGAACATTCACAAGTGCATGTTTTATGCTTAAAGTATTTTTACTCTCTCACACACAAATGCATTTCAAATATGCGGTGTACATACTATGAAAAGAAAATGAATGCATTACAGCTCACAATGATGCTTAGGATAGAAAGCCTACATTTCAGGAATCTGTTTTCATCATAAAACATTGCAGCCTCCTCCCTTGCATTGATCCTGCAGAATTACAAGTATATGTATGGGGCTTTCTATTTAATATAAACACAGTCTAATTACATTAACTGTGTGCCTCAAAATTGTAGGCTACTCTCCTAAAAAAATGAGAACTTTTTTACTTTAATTATTTCGTACGTTTGCTTTTAGTTTCACTATAAGGATATCAGTTCTTCATACCATTTTATAAACATTACAAAGAGGCTGGTAAAAGGCACACACTATGTTTCATGTCTGCAACACATATCTCTTCCTTCTTCTAAATGCATTTTCTACTGTGAGTGTCATTTAAAGAAACCAGTTGCAAGATTTCTGCAAGCACATTTCTTAAATTATTAGTTTTTAATGATTATTGAAACAATGCTGATACTTTAATTGTCACTTGGCACAAAACATAGGTAATCATGACAGGCTTTTCAGAAGGGAGTGAATTTATTTTAATTTATGTATCCATCCATCCACTGTTGACCAGGTTAGTCCCACAAGACTAGCAGTTTCTTCTCAAGGGAGACCTGAAGTGTTTAAACTACTACTAGCCACTCAAACTATAAAATAATGGGGGACAAATATCTAAAAAATAGGGGCAGATTGTAAATATTGCTCTTATAACCTTAAAAAGTTGCTAGAACAAGATTTGTGGTAGCATGCATTTTCTGAAAGAAGTGAAGTCTGAAATGCATGTCATTATTTAGTGATTTCAATCCTCTGGGATTTGCCAGAAAACCACAGATTTTATGAGGAACAGACAAAAAAATATAAAGCAAAAAAATGGACATTCTGTGAAAATCTGTGCAGTTTAGCTGTCTGGTACTAGGGAATATTTGGACAGGACACTGGAGAACTTCTACTTTTGATAGACTGGGGAAGGATTTGTGTGTTACACATCCTAACTTTCTGTTTCCTGTCTAGGCATGGAAGCAGCCGAAAGGAACAGGAAGAAAATATGGCTTAGAAAAACAACAAAAAAAAAATGAAGCGAAAAACGTCACCAAACACTAGTTTATTCCAAATGTTGAGCGCTTTCATTTTTTTTTTCTTTTTTGTTTTTCTGAGTTTTGTTTTTTTATCAGCTGTAAGAAAATATGGCTGATTCAGCTTTGATTGAGGTGAAGGTTGTTGAAAATGTATTTGAAATGGTATAATTTTTTTTTTTTGAAGCTGTGGGTACAGAAAAAACTGTGATATTGGAAGAAAAGAAGATTGTAGCTGTAACAGAGATGGAGTCAGAGGAAAACTTTCAGAGGAGATTGTTTAAAGGAGAGAGAGTTACCTCTGAGCAATGTGTAATTACAACCCTCCAATCGGGAGGGTTGCGGGATGATTACTTGGATGAAATGGTAAACCAAAGTGAACCAGAAAGCAGAGCAGCAATTTCATGCAGTGGCATCATGGAGGAAATAGAAGAAGAAAAAGGAGAAGAAGAGACTGTGCCAGAAAAAGTTAGAGACAAAAACTTATGCACAGACTGTGGAAGAAAGAGCAAAGAAGAAGAAATAAAAGAAAAAAAAAGTATACAGTATGCGTGAGCTGTAAAAAAGAAAGTTTGGACAGGTATAAGGTTTGGGACTCTGTCATAGCACCCCCGGGTGTCAAAGCAAAAGAGGTAAGAGCATTCATTTTAATTAACAGAGAGACATTTTGTGACTTGATATTTAAGACTGTGCATGCCATTGAAAAAATTTTGTTTGCACATGAACAAAATAAAAGTATTTATCCATGGTAAGAATATGTTTTGCAAGCATTGTACAGACAAAAAAAAAATAATAATGGTCCCGTTTAGCACTGAAGCTGAAGCCAAAGAACTGAAAGAACATTTAACTATATGTAAAGAAGTAATGGACACTACAAAAATATATATGAAGAAAGAGGACTATGGACTGGGGGATGGAAATGTGGAGTAATACTGAAAATGGAAAATGATAATTTTATGCACATACCTAGTATTACTGATGTTCATGGTAATAGGGATTTTGTGAAATACAGGAGTCAACCAAAAACTTGGTTAAACAGAGCATAATGCAAAAAAAATGTGGCATTAGTAGTCATTCATGGCTAGAATGTGAAATTAACGTGCAAGAAAATGAAAATAAAGTTATACAGGAGAAAGAGATAGTAAAACGTGTTTTACAACAAAATGTACAAACAGATGTAACTGATAAAAAGGTTATACATGAAGTTAAAAAAGGAACAAGGAAAAAGAAATGGCGGGGACAAGTGAGGAAGAAGCTGATAGGTGTACAGTAAGAAAAAAAATTATTTGATAGGGGGAAAAGAGTTAAAGAAAGGAAAAGAAAATTCAAAACCATAATGCTTAGAGAAAATAAAAAAGGAAAGGGATAAGCATTTTATTATACTAACTGTTTTTAAACGCTGGAAATATTAGCTTTAAATGTGAACAGTATGAAAAATCTTAAAAGGAGAATAGGTATATTACAATGATGTGCTACAGTATATGCACATATTATTGTTTAAGATGATATCTGATTATTAACAGAGGAAGAAAGAATGCAAACTGAAAAACTTTGGAATGGTGTGGTAGTTTGGAACATGTGGAAAGAATCATGCTCGTACATATGTATATTATGTCAAGAGAGCATTAGAATATTAGATGAAACCATAGTGGAACTAGGACAAACTACAGTAATAGAGGTGAGATGGAAAAAATGTGTATAGAATTATAGCTTTATATGCATATGTAAGAAAAGAGAGAGAGAAATGATGTTTAAAAATATTCTTGAATATGTTTGTATAAATATGGACATTATAGTGGTGGGTGATTTTAATTGTAATTTAAGGAAAAATAAGAGCAACTGTGATGTTAAAATGGATAAACAAATTATAAGAAGTGGAAAGTTAAATGTATGAGAGAATAACCACTGGACCTATAAAAGGAATGAAATTAGGACAGAAATTGTTTATTTTTTAATATCTGATAGTTTAAAAGTTATAAAAAAAGGAATCAAGTATGACGGATTTTCAGATCACGTGGTGATATGGGTTAAAGTACAGGAAAATGAAGAATATATAACATTAGGAAAAGGAGTATAGAGAATTAATGAAAATGAATTAGATTTAGAACAGAAAAAAGAACTTGTGGAATTATGGAAAATCATAAGACTAGGATAGTAGGTATCTGACTGGATCCTAACAACTCACCCAAACCTTATCACCAAAGCCGGAACATTAACTGATCCCCTCAGTGGTCACCTACCAGCCTTCGCCAACTGTCTCTTATCTCCACTGCATAAATACCACCACTACATCCAAACCCGCATCCTCTCCTCTTTCAACCCTCTAACTTTCTCTGAATACTTAAAGCATACTGACCGGTTCCCTTTAAAAACCCTTTCTGTAGATGATGCTGTTTCCTACTTTAACCACTCATTCCTAACATTTCTCAAACCAGCAAGCGCCCCCGAACCAAATGCATAAAAAAACATCCCTGCCCATGGTTAGCAAAAGATACTAAACTAGCCTTGTACCAAAGGGACAAAAAATGGAAACAATATCAAAAACATAAAAACCCTAACACCCTCCTAGAGTATAAGCAACTATTAAACTCCACAAAAACAATGAATAATTAAAGACCACAATACCCACTACTACAAACTCCAGTCTTTGCAGTCAACAAATCCCAAAAAATTCTGGGACTCCATCTCATCCATGCTGAATCTTGGCAACAAGAAACCCCCTGCCCAGACCCCAACCTCTCCAACCTTGAAGTACCCATCCAGTTCAACTCATTTTTCATAAACTGCATAGCTTAAACTATCAGCCTCCTTCCCACTTTCCTCCTCCAGCACCACCCCAACCTCCTCCACCATCATCCCAATCAACCTTCCTTTACATCCTTCTGCCTCAAGCCCATTCCCACAAGCACTATAAAAACACTTCTCCTCAAACTCTGTTGCAATGCACCCAACAACCTTCCACCCACCTTCCTCAAACAATCTGGAGACAGAATTGCCTATCTCATCTCTATTCTTATAAATAGATCCATACAAGAATCATATGTCCCTTCTATCTGGCACTATGGTTACATCATCCCTCTCCATAAAGGTGGGAAAAATACTGATACCACCAACTTTAGGCCAATTGCCATCCTTTCCTCTCTTTCTATAATACTCTCCTTCTATAATACTAGTGAAAATAATGCAAGCACAACTCATGGCACAACTAACACTAAATCTCCTCTCCCCTACCCAACATGGCTTTCACCCAGGCCACAGCACCATGACTGCCTTCTTTCCTTTCTTTAAACCATACACCTTGATCGTGACTCAGGCAAGTTTGTATCCACACTATTACTAGATCTGTCACACACCCTACTTATATTCTATCTCTCCACCCCACACCTCTCTCCTACCACCATCACCTGGTTTGCCAGCTACTTTTCTAACCACCAACAAGCTGTCCAATGGAAAACATCAACCTCACCCTTCCTTCCCACACCCACAGGTGTCCCACAAGGTTCTGTTCTTGGCCCTCTTCTCTTCAACCTATTCATTAACAACTTTCACCAATCCATCCCAGACTCATCATTGAATATGCAGATGACTCAACAATCATCTGCTCAGACTTCTCCCCCTTCGAGCTCCTAGCAAAAACCCAACTAGCCTTCTCCAAAACAGAAACCTGGATACAGTCTAAACATCTGGAACTAGATGCAAGTAAAACCAAACTAAAGTGTTTTCCCCTACCAAGAACTCCATTGACAAATCCACATTCACCATACTGAGCCAAAACAACACCCTCCTTGAAATCGTTCCTAACACCAAGCCTCTTGGCATCATTATTGATGAAGAACTAAAATTTGACTTCCACATCTGCTCTGCAATCAAGAAAACCCACCAAAAGTTAGGTCTCCTCTACAGGCACAATTGCTTCATAAGCCCCTATACCCATCAAACTCTTGCATCCACCTTCCTACTCCCCTCCCTTATGTATGGTGCCCCTTTTTTCATCAATATCCATTTTGGCCTTCAGTCCAAAGTTGAATCCTGCTACCACAAGATCTACAAATTTGCAACCAATTCAAAAAAACTCATCCCACCACTGCCACTCCCTCCTCACCCTCAGCTGGCTTGAACTACCCAACTACCTCAGTTACCTACAACTCATCATTACCCACAAGCTCATCTTTAAACCTGCCAAATGCCCAGCTCTTGCTACTTCCTTAAAACCTTACATTCCCAACCGCTCACTCAGATCCAAAAACCAAAATCTCCTCCAGGTCCACAAACCTGAATGACCTACTGTTGTCCCACTCCACAGCTATACAGTGGAACTCTCTCCCCCGCACACCTATGCAACCTACCTAACCATACAAATTTTAAATCTCAGCTACTCTCTCATCTTTCTTCCAAATGGGAATGCCCTTGCCATGCTTCAACTTAACCCCCTATTCTACGTTGCACTGACTCATCCAACTACCTCTACTATTACTTCATCCCACCCAAAACAATCCCTCCCCTACCAAAAACTAATTTCCTCTCTAATATCTATTGTAGTATACTCTCCAATCTCAAATATACTATTACCCTCTCCATGCATAATATTTTCCTAACCTAGTAATGGCTAGTAGCTACATATTTTGAAATGTTAAACCTACAATTGAGATTATAACAAAAATATTCACTTTATGAAAATGTTGAAATTTCTGTATTGAATTATGTCTTTCATTTTTGTAACATTGTGACAAGCCAATTGCAAATATCATGGCGCTTATCTGTAAATATTTACTTAGCTGTATGAACTATGTCCTTTTGTAACATGTGAAATGTAACTTGCAATTATTGTGGAACTTTTCTCCCTGGGCTGCCACTGAAAACGGGCTCTTCTTGGCCCAGTGGACTTCCCCAGTCATCAAACTTAAATAAATAAAATGATGGAGTTTTATGAGAATTGGACTGTTTGGTGGCTTAATTATAAAGAAAAATATAAAAACGTATTTTTAGAATGTATACGGAATTAAAGAAGAAAAGAAAGAGAGATATAAGATATTAAGTCAAGAAACATTTAAAGACTTATTAGAGAAGAAAGAGAAATATATAAAATGAATCAAATTAAAATTAATAACTTGTTATACAACAAAAATATTGTTTACAAGGAAAGAAAGATTAAGTAGCATATTTGAGTCAAATAATAAAGGAAGGAAGAATAAGAGAATTAAAAAATAAGGAAGGTAAGCAAATAAGACACCAAGAAGGATTATACGAAATAATTAAAGAATATGTATAGAAATTATTTGTTACGAGAGAAGAAAACATGAAACAAATTTATAAAAGTGAAAAATTAAATAAGGAAGATAGAGTATTTAGAACAAAAATAACCATGAAAGAACTGAATGAAATTCTAAAAGATATTAACATGAATTCTGCAACAGGACTGGACAGAACTGAATATAGAATGTATAAAGAAATGAAAGAGCGACAAAAATATTTTTTATAGAAGTTATGAATGAATGGTTAGAAACCGGAATTAAAGAGAAAGAGATATGTACAAGAGTTATAAAATTTACATTAAAAAAAGGAAATAAAGAGGAGATTAATTGGAGACCTATAGCATTGAATAATATAGATTATAAACTTATGAGAATAACAATAAAAAGGTTACAGGAAAAAATGGATAGAATATATAACCAAACTGTATTTGGAAGAAAAGGAAGTCAAGAGTTATTATGGATAATAAGAGAAATAATTTATGATTTCATAAATAAAAATGTAGAAGTAAAGTTTATGATAGGGGATACAAGTAAATCTTATGATAATATTCAATATAAATCATGAGAAATTTTACAGGTATATAATGTAAGCAAAAAATATTACATGTAATGAAATATGTTTATGAAAGTAACTATGAGAAACTATATGTAAATGGCTGGATTGGGGAAGAAATAAAAATAGAATATGGAATAAAGCAGGGCTGCCCAGCTAGTAGTGTAATTTCTCAATAGTTGTGTGTGTAATAGTGGAGGAAATTAATAAAATGTCTAGTGGTGGATAAAAAAAAAGATGAAGTACAATTGCCAATAATGTATAATTACACGGATGATATTGTGTTAATTGTTAAAAATAAAGTATGAATGGAAAAAGTAAATGAAAATTTAAGTATACATTAAAAAATGGTTTAAGTATAAATAAGGAGAAAAGTAAAGGATTTGGTTTTGAAGGTATGATAGGAGTTGTTGAGTTCAATGAAAAATATATAGATATAGTAGGAATAACATTTGGAAGGAATACGGACAACAATGGGACAAGGTACTCAAAAAAGTAAAGGATATGATTAATTTTTGGAAATCATATAGATTTTCATATAGAAAAAAAAGCATGCTTTTGTTGAACACCATGGTAAGAGGAAAAATTGCTTATGTTGCTAACATCTATATGATTCCCAAGTATAGAAAGGAATTAATTATGGTTATATTCTCTTTTATAAGGGGCTCTAGACTTAATCCAGTCAAACGAGGGATTCTGTATATGAAAAAAGAGCAACGAGGTTTGGGTTTCATAAGCCCAAGAGTACATGCAGCATCTTTCATTTTATATATGGTATTAAAAGGAATTATGAAGGATAAAAATGATACTATATTATAAATACAAAGAATTGTGGGAAGGAATGGAAATTAAAAAAAAAATGAAGTAAAAGCATTGTGAATGAAGAAATGATAGAGTACCAAAACAAAATTGTGTTATGGAAAATAAAAAGGAATATATGTGAGAACAAAAGTATTATGAAAGCATTTTATTGTACTGATTCATGCAAAGATTTAGAAATATATAAGAAAAAAGCCATAATGATAAGATATAATAACTATAACAAGATTAATGAATTTAATGATTTTATGTAGGTTGTCTATTAGAAAATTGCCGGTTAAGGCAAATATGTCATACAAAAAAAAAATGCAAGATAGAATATGTAATAAATGTAGAGAGTTTGAGACTACTGAGCATGTATTTGTGAAATGTGAAAGAGTTAATAATTTGTGGAAAGAAATATGTAAAGATAATAGAGTAAAACGTTTGTTAGAATTTGAACAAATAAATATGGACATAATATAATTTGGTTATTATGGTGCACGTGAACAGGAAGAAATGAAGAAAATGGACAGAGCAATATTTTAAGATTCATGGATTATATTGAATGAGACACTAAATAAAATTAACTACAACAGAAAATGGAATTTAACAAAGATTTTGGAGAAAAAAAATGTTTTGGTTGTGGATAAAAGAGTGGGGGATGCTTAATTGAAGTTTATAATGTATTGGGATTTGTAAATAGATGTAAATAATGTACATATGTAAATAATATGTAATTAATATATATATATATATATATATATATATATATATATATATATATATATATATATATATATATATATATATATATCAATTAAAAAACCCTACTCATTCCAACAAGCGTACAGGCACACAATTCAGGGCAGTGCTTCCTGTCATCCGTTCTGTGCATATAGGCAGCTCAAAGTAACAAAGTATGGAAAAGAATGACAATGTGGATGCTACTGGAAAACAGCAGTCTTTCACCTGGTTTGATGTCAGATAATTTTGGAAGTGTTGAGTACAGTAATGTGGAAAGGGAAACAATTAATGCAGCAGCAGAGAATGGAACAGTTAAAACTTATGCAGCAGTGAAAGTAAGAGAGGAAAGTAGCAACAAAATGAGAAGGTGTCAGGTATTGTAGCAGCAGATAATGCACTAAATAAACCTTGTTCAGCAGAAACATCAGGCAAAACAAGAAAGAAACAACAAACTAAGTAAAGCTTTATTTTTTTAAGAAGAGATATCTATGGAAATAAGAGACAAAAACGAACTGCAAGTGACATGTGTGGGGAATTTGGAAACTGTTCTGGGTTTCAAAGTTAAAGAAATTTGGTCTTTTATACATATTGGGATAGAAACTTTTTGTGACTTAACATTTTAAAATAATGGACTGATGATGAAATTGCTAGACTGTGTAATGAAAAGGAGGACATTTAGCCATGGAATTTGTTTTGAGATTGTAACTTAAATACTAAAAAAATCTTCCTTGCTATTTAGAAATGGTGAACTAGAAGATGGCAATGTTAAAAAATGCATGCAGGGTCAATGTGAAACTGTTAATAATATGAAAGCTAGAGAGGAGAGAAACTTATGGAATGGAGGGTGGAGTTTGGACACTAGTTTGAAATAAAAAAAAAGGTGAAACACATGGCAAGTGTTACCTTCATGGCTGAACATTGAGGGACTGAGGGACGTTAAGATATGCTGGCCAATCTCAATCATATTTCTTTTGGGGATACTTTTTATTTAATTAGGGAGTGTGACAAGGTAAAATGTAACCACTATGGAGGAAAGGACCCACAGCAAGAAGGTGTGAGCCTGATTACTGTTTGTGTAAAAAAGGACATTTCTGGATACACTGTCAAGAGCCAACAGTAAATAATGAAAAATAAGGAGAAGAAGAAAACATTCATAAGGAAGGACAACAAGACACAGGAGGAGAGGGTAAAATAGATAAAGAAAAAAAAAAAAACTGCAAAAGAAGAAATAGGAAAGGGAAAATGAGAAGTGTGTGCATGCAGGAAAACAGGATAGGAGAAATGTCTGGATATCAATATCTTTGGAGTACTAGCCAGTCAAAAATCTAATTTTGAAGCCCAAGTATTATTTGGACATAAACCCAGAAAAAATACTCTATTGGTGAAAGTGTAAAAAATAAAAAAAAAAACAATTTAAAATTATTTCACTTACACTTATAAAGAAAAAGCAACAGCTTTGCAGTAATTTAAGTAGATCCTAACAGTATTATTAACACTGTAAGAAGGACAGGGATGCTGGAATAAATGTGATGTGGATGCCATTATATAAGAGGATATAAGATTCCTAGCAGATAAAAAAAAAACTGCAAACTGAAAAATTGTGGGGTAGAAACATAATATGGAACTTAGGAAGTTAATATTATCTTGGAGTGGATGTGCTAACAAATGTAAAAATACTATATGCAGCATTGGCTAGGATGTGAATTGTAACTGTTAATGTGTGGTGCAGAGAACATGTTTATAGAATTCTATGCATATATAGATAATCTGTTTCAAATATTAGACAATATGGAGGTTAAAATGAAAATTATAATTGCAGGGGACTTAATGTGATTTAAGGGGAAATTAAAAAAAAAGTGAAAGATGTAAAAAAAAAACATAGAAAGTGATCAAATGTGTAAAATTAACTGCGTGAAATAAAAGTCAACAGACATATGGAAGGGGGCAGCTGGATCTGAAATCCTTTATTATACATTAATGGAATGTTTGGAGGTAGCAGAAGGTGACAGTTTTGATGGGTTTTCAGACCAATTAGCAATATGGATGCAGGTGATGGAAGAAAGGAAGTATATTAAAATAGGAAATGGAAGAAAAATTATAAATGAGGGATTGTGGTATGATATTGGAGAGCACAAATTATTACAGTTATGCAAGGATACATATAACCTTGAAGGACATCTATAATAATGAATGGTAGATTGAATTTAAAACATAGAAAAAGTGTTTTTTTATTCAATGGCAGGATGATGCAAGAAAGGAAGAGACATTGGTGTCTGAGAAAACATACAGGAATGCATTGAAGAATTTAAAGAATAATTCAACAGAACATTATGAACTGTAAAAGGATTATATAAAAGAAATTTAGAAAAAATCAAGGCATTACTGTCCAGGCAATTTACATGGAAGAAGGGAGGTATATCTACATATTTTAGTAAAGTAGTAAAGGAAGATACTAGTATAATGAGGGAAATGAAAAATGTTAAAGGAGAAGAAAAACACAAGAGCAAATTATGAGTATTGTACATGCGGAATAAATATACAAGAGTAAAAAAGGAAAATAAGAGAGAATGGAAAGTTAAAATAATCCAGTTAAGGGAAATTTTGAAAGACAAATTCCTATTAATGTATCGGATGATGTAATTAGAAAATTAATATTGATTCTACAGTAAATAAGAATGTATTTTTTATGAGAATATTATACAGAAGAATGAAAGGAAGTATAAGGGATAAAATGGGAGATATACAAGGTATAAAAGGGAAAGGAAGTAATGGTAAAACTGTAGAAGATAGTGTAAGTGAAAGGGAGGATGTGAAACTTATGGTGGGTGATATTAGGAAGACTTTTTTTTTTTTTTAATAGGACATGATGCTTTCTGGAATGTTAGTATGAAAAATGTAATAGAATTTGGAATGAGTGGGTGTAAGTCAGCATATCTAAAGAATAGTGTGAAAGTGTCTAGCTGAGTAAAGAAATAGGTATTTAGTGCAGTATAAGACAAGGATATCTCATGAATGGAATATTGTCTGCACTGGTAATGAATGTGATAGTGAGTGTAATAGTTTATAAAATTAAAAATGCTAGATGTGTGATGCAAAAGGAGGTGGTGATTCCAGTAGTTTTGATATATACAAATTATATATTTGTAGTAGCTAAGAGCAAAATATGGATGAGGGAGTGATGGTCTGTCTGAATGGATTTTTAAAGAAAATGGTAATGACCTTTAATAATGATAAAAATAAGGGTTTGGGTGATGCAGTGAAAATTAGGCAGGGCAGGTATTTTTCAATAAATGAGGTTGCTGGGGATGAAACGCGGGAAATTATGTAGTTATGATGCAATGGGATAAAAGAAATGAAAGAAATATGTGTTCTGTGGAGGGTATATAGATTAGCTTTCAGGAAAAGGTTTATCTGGTGAATTCTATAGTAATGGGGAAAAAAGCATATATGTCAAATGTTTATAAGATACCACAGAAACATCAAAAGCAAATTGGGTAGTTGAAGTTTTCTTTCATAACTGGTTCAAGATTAAACCCAGTGAAAAGAGGTGTGCTGTATAGGAGTGAAGATGAAGGGGGATCAGGGTTACTAAATGCAGTTGTTTATTCTGCTGCTTTAAACTTGTTTTAAATACATACAAAGGAAGAAAATGAGAAATTAATAGTGAAAGTTTAAATACAAGTACATAGCATTCCAGACGATGAGAATAAGAGAGAGAATGAAAATATATAAATGAAGAAATTAAAATATCAAGAAAAAAATACTAATATGGAAAAAAAAAACATGATCATATAGTGAAAAATAGAAGGATGTAGTATAATAATCTGATTAAACAATATTATGTAAATCCATGTGAAAATTTACCAGAAGTAGTAATTAGAGACAGTAACATCAGGAAACAAATGCTGTACCAAGACTGTAGGGTGTCAGGATTTCCTATGGAGACTGGTAATAATTAAGTTACCAGAAAGGGTGATATGACAAGCCATATAAAAAGAAAGTTGAAAGTTTAGGTTTATTTTGTGAGGATAAAGAGACAACAGAGCATTTTATGCCAAATAATGTTGAAATTCTGAAAAAATGTGCGTGAAGATTTTTTTTTTGGTAAAATATTAATGGCATACATATAACTGTGAGTACAATTATGTATGGATATTACAAGAAACAAGAAATAATGTAAGAAGGATAGATAAGAATGTATTTTATATAATATGGGCTATTTGGAATGAACAAATGAATGACATTTTATTTAATGAAAATAGATATTGTCAAACATATTGCAAAAAATTAGATTATGGTTGTGGAGGAAGGGGTTGGGTCAATTATAGAAGAACAATAAAGATGGTATAAGAAAAATGGTAAATAAAAAATGTAGAAATGTTTACATATGTGACTGTGTATATGTATACATATGTGTACATTTGTATGTACATATATGTACATTTTGTAAATGTGTAAATAATGTGTTTTAATGCTGTATACAATTAAGGACCCCTGTTTTAATATCATAGTGGAGGAGAACATGTTTGCTGTTGCAGTTCCTGGTTTTGTTCCTGGTGCAGAAGCAACTAGGAGAAGCTTTGCAATAATGGAGGGAAAGGATAAAAGATAACTCTCTCGGATATCATTTTTTTCTCCTCTAAATCACTGTTTCTTCTACCTATGATATGTATCTGTTTTGCTAAGTTTTATGATTACTCTCTTGTGGATTGAAATCGTGTTGTACTATACTAAAGTCTATGACTATTCTTCTGTGATGGAAAGTATGTTAAGTACCCATACATATCACTTTCACTTTGTATTTGTTCTGTATATTTGATTAACCATGGAGCTTTACTCCCCTGGCCTCCACTGAAAATGGGTTTCTAACCCAGTACACTTTCCCTGTAAAACAAATATCAATATAAATAAATATAAATAAATAAATATTGCTCTGTTGATGATAGTAGGGTGGTTCTGTAAGTCAGAAAGAAAACAGAAAGCAAATGGATTGTACAGGCATTCTGTGAGTAGTTGACTTTAAACATCAGGCTATTGAAGCTGCTGATGTAACTGAAATTGTTCCTGGAGGATTGTCTGACAAAAAAATGATTGGTTTATTGACCAAGTGATTCTTCAGAACAGTTGAAGAGTCCATGGTTAGATATGATGGAAAAGGATTTCAGAAGGGAGTGAAAGTTGGAGAGAAAGGAAATGATTTGTGAGTTAGATGGTTATAAGGTTACAGAGTATTGTGTAATATGGAAAATCATATGCTAATGCTGTTGGAACAGCAAAGGGTGCTAGAATCTTTTTTCTTCTTATCTTTAAAAAAATGATTGACTTTACTAGTAAGAAAGAATGGCATAACAGATATTTTGTGTGGGATAATTTAGTGTTACCTTTGGGTTTTAAGACGTTAGAATCTGGATTCATTTGGGGAAAGACATTTTCTGACTTAAATCTGACACTAAAGGCTTAATGTAAAGATTTTTAATTGTGGGAGGAAAAAAATACTTACTTGTGGAATGAATTTATATTTTCTGGATAAGGGACTCATTTAAAAAAAAACAGTTTGCTCAATTATGCAATGATGAAATTAGGCTAAACATTTTTTTTTCTTTTGTATGTTATTCAATTTATATTGTGAAAGTTACATATGAGAATGGTATTTGAAATTGGGGTGGGAAGTGAATGCTATTTTAAAATATGAAAAAAGAGGTAGTAAAACCTTTAACAAGTATTGTATAAGTAGATTTTAAGAGGAAAAATTAGGTATATGGGGCAGTCAAAAAGTTTTTTTTGGGGGGGACTTCATTCATATGATAAATGAGTGTACAAATATAAGATGAAATCAATGCGAGCACGAAGGTCATATGACAAGTATGTGTAAAAAGTAATGAAGAATATGTAAGAGAAAGGCATTTTTGGTTTTATTATGAAGAAAAAAGCATTATGTTGAGCAGGATGTCAAAGAAAATATTGTAATGTATGAAAGTAATGAAGTAGGGGAAGGGGAAAAAGTTGTTAATGACAAGTATGAAGTAGTAGTAAAAGATGGCAATGTATTTCAGGAGGCTGAAGGTGACTATACTGAGTGTTGAAAATGAAGAAGAAATTGAACGTGATAAGTCAAATATTTGTGAAGGGAGTATAAAGGATGTTAGGAAAATACATCTGATTGTTTCTTGTGTAAGGGTGAAAAAAACTAAGTAAAAATACCTTGTCAAAGATTAAAAAGCAAGGTAAGCAGTAGTTCAACATTAAGGAATAGTTGTACATAAACTCAGAAAAAAATATTATTTGGGGAAGGAATAAAAAATAAGAAAATGAAAATTTAAAGTACTTCCCTTAAACAATAATTTAGAATGCTTTCACTAAAAGTGAACAATATTTTAAGAAGGATAAAGATACTGAAATGGTGTGCTAAATGTGGCAGATATTTGTATAGAGGATTTAAGACAAGTGAAGAAAGATTGTAAACATAAATTTGGGGGTGGAAAAATATGGAATTTAGGAAGCAAATGCTGTTCAGGAGTGGCTGTATTGTGTGAAAAACAGTAATGATATTAGATGTAACAGTGGTAAGGATTGGAAAAATGAATGAAGTGAAGAGAATATGTTTATAGAATTATATACAAATAGCAAGGAAAGAGAATGTTTCATCAAATATTAGATTATGTGCTTAACATGCCAATTATTATTGTATGGGAGTGAGATATATGGGGAAAATATAAAAATAAAGGGAAAGTTCAAAGAAATGCAAGAAGTACTAAAATGTGGTAAGTTAAACGTGGAATAAAAGTCAATGGAATTGTACAAGATGGACAATTGCATCTGAAATTCGTTATTTTGTATTATCAAAAGATTTGGGTGTAGCAGACAGTGATACAGTAGATTTTTTATGATTTAGTAACATGGAAGGAAATAACGGACGGGGTATATTAAAACAGGAAAGGGAATAAAAGAATAAACGAGAAATTATGTAATGAATTTGAGGAGTTGGAAGCATTGTGGTTATGAAGGGATCATATAACTATGAAGGAGTTTTAGAAAAAAAATAGTCTGAGTGAATGAACAAGTTTGCTTTTTTTAAATGGCAGGATGATGTAAGAAAGAGTGAAGCATAGAAAGATGATTACAGAAACATATTGGAGAATTTAAATACATCAGAGTATTTTGATATGGAAAATGAAATATTTAAAAGAAATCTACAAAAGACTTTACTGTTTAAAATGAAATATTATTTACAAGGCAGAATTGAGGATGTGTCTGCATATGTTGGTAAAATAGTGAAGGAGGCAATTAGTATAATGAGCAAACTAAAAAATGTAAAAGGAGACGTACAAAGGACAAAAGGGAAAATTATGAGAATTTTAGCACAACCTGTAGAACATATGTTGTAAAAAGAAAGAAAATGAGAGAATGGAGAGGAAAAAATATCAACAACAAATTAAGGAAAAATTTGAAAAAAATATGCTATTAGATAATTGGAAGAAGTACTTGGGGAAAGTAAATGTTTATTCAGTATAAGGTCCAGATAGTATAGGGCATGAAAAGTATAAGAAATTAAGGGACTGGCAAAAAGAGTGCTTTATAAACTCTGAATGAATGTTTAAAAGAAGTGTTTGTATATGGAGAGTTGCATAGTTGGATATTAAAATTACATGGTAGAAAAATAAGAATGAAATAAAAAATATGACCTTTCACTTAAATAATACAGATAGTTTTATGAGAATAATACAGAGAATGAGAGGAAGGATGAAGGACATTATGACAGTATATTATATATGGTATAAAAAGGAAGGCATGCTAGACATTATTACTGGTTGTGCAAGACATTATGAATAATATTAAAAGTTAAAGGGAAAATGTAAAACTTATGGTAGGTGACATTTGTAAAGCATTTGATACAGTAGGACATGTTGCTTGAAATATACTCAAGATATATCTGTGGTTGCAAACAATAAAATATGGAGGAGTGAAGTGTTGGTTTGTCTGAATGCATGTTTAAAGGAAATTGGAATGACCTTGAATAAAGATAACAGTAAGGGATGGGGTGATGTAAAAAATGAAGGGGTGTATTTTTCAATGAAAGCATCTTTGCTAGGGATATAATTTGGGAAATTATGTAGTTATAAGGCAATCAAAGCGTTTGAGAAAAGAAATGAAATACATGTCTAATGCAGAGGACTTCTAGATTACCATTCAAGAAAACATACCTGGTAAATTCTGTTTTAATGAGAAAATATGTGTCCATCCTAGTTGATAGTGCATGCAGAGCCCCTTCTGCGGTGGTACATACACGTAATCTACCCACCTAACTGAACCCACCTCCATGAATGGCTCGGGACCAAAAGGGACTGCTGTGCATTTAAATCTATCCTCCTGCAGTCAACATTTTTAAAACTCTGATCATTCCAAATATAGCAACAAGGTTATCTGTTACATTGTTGCAATTTAAATGCATCTAGTAGCGTAGTGGTCTGCTCGGGAGCTTGCAGCACTAATAGTACTGGATTAAGTCCCCCCACCCTGGCAATACATATATTAAGCTCTACTGAGTAGTTAAAGGGAAGCAGTTATACAGAACTTACCCCATTTTTAGCTGTTTTTTTCCTGCTTCCCTGATTAGACCTCACTGATTTTCTCTGTAAGCTCTGTAGTCTCGTGGTGGATGAGTGAAGCCATGTGGAGACAACTTTCTCCAATCAGTTCGCTGTTACTATAGCTTCTCCTGGTAAACAGGAGTGAGTTTTTTTTAAACCCCCTACCTCACGCCATTTCTTACTTTGCTGTCTATCCTAATTGCTAGTGTGTGCGGAACCCCTTCTACTGCAGTAAGCTGTTGGAATAGTCAATATTTACAAAATTATGTATTAATTGAACTAAAGCAATGCTAAATATGCACTATTGTTCATTTAATTTATGCAAAGGCACGCCTGCATGTTAATTGTGATACTACAAGCAGCAAGGATATCTACTGCCCTATATAGTTGATTAAGGAAATAGAGCATATGTTAGGGACATTATAGCTTGTGAATCACTGTGTACATACTCAAAGGTTCAGTTGAACTGCACGGTGGCCTGCTTGACTTTAAGTTAATCTGATTGTTTTTATTCTTATTCTAGAGTATATGTTTCGGACATTATAGCTTGTGAATCACTGTGTATAAGCTCAAAGGTTCAGTTGGCTTCATACATTTGCCCTATGTAATGTGTTTTTTTTCACTTTAAACGTTAATGAATTTGAAACGGCTGTAACCTGTACTAAGGAGATGTAGGTACATATGCTTATGTGCTGACAATGTTTTACGACCATATTAGCCGCATTTTACACAGGTATGAAGAGAGTATTCTTCACATAAGACACACATAGATACTAGTGTTGAGCTAGTGTTAGCGTCTCTGAAGTCAAATATAAGCAGCATAGTGATTTTTAAAGCTGAAAGCCCCTCCACCCACCCAAATGCGGGAAGGAGACATACTACCACCTACAACATAGAACAGATTTCATCTAAGTGCCCTGTAGCCTGTATGTGTTGAAGGATAGGAACCCAGTGGCATTGTGGTTTTTTGAAGTAGATTAAAGCGCCTCCACTAACCTATATGGTGGTAACGAGTGTATTTTTCCATATCTCAAAGCATATTAGTATTAAAGGCTTTCAGCTGGGTAAAGATAAGTGCATTTTAGGTTGCTTGCAAGAAGAGCAAAGTGCAATTTAGGTTGTTTGTATGAAGAAATATACCAAGCGGCACAATATTAATGAATTTGCAAACTAAACGCCTACACCATCCTAAGACACCAGAAAGGGGGATTTTTACTAATTAATGCCTAGAATTACTTAAGGCAACGTGCTTAACAGCCCATTTGCAATGCTGGGCCTGTTGTTAGTGTAATTGCTGTTATTATAATTTAGCTTGTAAAAGTGGTGGCTCAATTCTCAGAGAACACTACGGGTACATGTCTTCTAGTTACATACCTAAAGGCTGTTCTTCTTATACCTATAAAGTATTCAGCTAATACAGGTGTCAGGGCATTGTCAACTTAACCTGTATACCTGCAACTTTGTACATTAGTCTGTTTGTTTTTATCCACTGGTAGGCGGCTGCTTGTTGAACTGTACTACATTCTGTTGGGCTTCTTAGTTATATATGTAATGATTTATTTCCCTGCTGCTTACATCTGTATAGCAAAAGATACCTCACTAGATTTATTTTAAAGTGCATTTTCTTTCTCATCTTACCACTAGGTATATACGCCTAATCTACCCACCTGACTGAACCCACCCCCACAAATGGCTCGGGACGAAAAAGGACTGCTGTGTCAACATTTTTCAAACTCTGATCATTCCAAATATAGCAGCAAGGTTATTATCTGTTACATTGTTGCAATTTAAATGTATCTAGTAGTGTAGTGGTCCGCTCGGGAGCTTGCAGCACTAGTAGTACTGGATTAAGTCCCCCCCCCAGCAATACATATATCAAGCTCTATTGAGTAGTTAAAGGGAAGCAGTTATACAGAACTTACTCCATTTTTGGCTGTTTTTTCCTGCTCTTCCTGATTAGAGCTCACTGATTGTATATGTAAGCTCTGTAGTCTCGTGGTGGCTGAGCCCCACTCCATTCCCCTACCTTGCCCCCATTTCTCACCCACCCCCCACTACCTCTACATTTATTCTAACCCCTTGACCACTCCCTACAGCCAATCAACAGTAATTTCTCAGAGCACACCCCTTAATTCATTACCACCTATACACCACTTGCATGCACATACAACAAAACCCAAACTATGCAGGCCTTACTTTCATCTCTCCTATTAACCCTCACAACCCTAACTTACATTACATCCTTACACATATACACACCTCTACCACACACTACCTACCATACAACACATACCTTCACACCTGCCATTACACACATAACATTTCCTATAGCCCAATCTTTATTTAGTGACAACACAATACTATTTTTATGTATCAAGTAGATCCCACTATCCTACAGTAGAAAAACATCATGTAAACTCCACATGGACATTCAACAAACTATCAAGCTCCAACGTTTACTAAAGAAATACCTCCTTACCTCTAGGGATATCCATCCAAACCCAGGAGCAAACACCATACCCCCAAAAAACACACTGCAAATCTTCTCATCATAAACCTTAATTCTCATAGTATATCAAACAAACTTCCTCACTTACATGCATTCATAACCCACTACTCCCCCGACATTCTTACCATAACAGAAACCTGGCTAAAACCTAACACACAGAACAAAGAATTCCTCCCTCCAGGATATAATATCCTATGGCTAGATAGGTCAGGACAAAAGGGTGGGGGCATTTTAATTGTTTATAAAAATACTCTCTCTCTCCAACCTCTACTAACTCCGCTACCCAAATTTAATACTGCTGAGATCGTAGGCTCTGTGCTACTGATAACTAATTAAAAGAGCATCAATATCCTCTGTGCATATATCCCTCCAGGTAATAATGCTCCAATAATTGAGGATATTCTACAAAGGTCTAAAGATAATCTCCCACAGGAAACTATTTTATTAGGTGACCTAAACACTGGCTGGCTAGCCTGCAACTCTAAAAACCCCACTAACCACATAAACCTGTATGGATTTTCCCAACTCATTCAAGAACCTACTAGAGTTGACAAAAAATCCCATAAAGAATCTATACTAGATTGGACATTAGTAAACTACCCTGTAAATAATTATCAAGTAGGTAATCTACCAGATGGACTTAGCGATCATCTTCTTACCTTCCTCCTACTGAGACGTACCAACATTCCAAAACCTACAGTCTATAGACAAGTCCAAAATTATCACAATGTCAGCCGTATAGAGCTCAACACTATGTTAAATAAATGTAACTGGGAACCACTATGGAGCCTTCATCTATACCAAGCAGTGGACTATTTTAACACTACTCTTATTAACATCGTTGATTCAGTTGCCCCAGTAAGAAAAATAGAGCTAAGCAAAACTATGCTCCATAGATTACCAAGTCTACTAGGGCCCTATTAAAAACCAGAGATAAGGCATGGAAAGCTTGGAAAAAAGATAACACTTGCCTATCCAAACAAAGCTATCAACACCTTAGGAATCAAGTCAAAGTGCAAACAAAGCTCGATAAACAGATCTGCTTCCATATATGCAAAACAAACACTCCAATAACCCCCAAAAGTTCTGGCATGCAATAAACTCCCTACTAAAACCTGGAAAAACCTCTACACCAGCTCCCACCTCCACCACTACAAAAACAGACAGCGATATAGCCTCCCAATTTAATCTCCACATTACTGAATCCATTAAATCACTATCAACTCAACTTTCCAAAAATAGCTACTCATGCACACCAACACCTAATAACTCACCTCTCTTTTCATTCTCACCTGTCCCAACCTCCATAATAAAAAATACCTCTTAAAGCTTAAACCCACTACTCTTGCAGCAGATGGCATACCTGCTCATTTCCTATAACTGGCTGCCAACTCCCTTTCCTACCCAGTCTCAATCATAATCAACCGCTCCATACAGGAATCCCATATCCCTCAACAATGGAAAATCTCTTACATTATTCCCCTTCACAAGGATGGGAATTCCTATGACTTCTCTAACTATCACTCCATAGCCATTCTATCACCTTTATCAAAAATACTTGAGAAATGCATACACTCCCAGGTCATGCCTTTCCTAGACTCTAACAATCTCTTTTCCACTATACAACATGGTTTCCGCCCACACCACAGCACAACCTCAGCCCTTTTCTCTTTCACAAACCTGGTTAACCAACATAGAAATAACAGGTTAGTATCCGCTATATTCCTGGACCTCTCTAAAGCATTTGACATGGTTTCCCACTCCATTCTAACTGATACTCTTACCTCTTTATCCTTTGCCCCCAACACTGTTGCATGGTTTAAAAACTATCTAGCAGACCGTCAACAAGCTGTCCAGTGGCAAGGAGTCTTATCATCTTTACTTCCAACTTCCATCGGTGTACCTCAAGGTTCCATACTGGGTCCACTCCTGTTCTCTATCTTTACTAATAACCTGCATACCTCTACCCTCCAGGCCTCACTCATACAGTATGCAGACGACTCCATCCTGATCTGCTCTGCCCCCCAAATCTTACCGCCCTACATCTTGCCCAAGAATCTTTTAGCTCAGTGGTAAAGTGGATCACAAATATTCAACTTATATTAAATCCCAACAAAACAAAACTACTTTTATTTACCCCAAATAAATCAAAAAACACTCTACCCTCCTTCTCCATCCCCTCCAATAATGGAACTGTCATCTCACCCTCTCTTCACACCAAGCTGTTGGGAGTCGAAATAGATAACTTACATTTTGATAGCCATATCTCTCAAGCTATTCAAAAGGTACACAAAAAATGGGGTCCCTATACAGACAAAAACACTTTCTATCGGATCGAGCTCAGGTCACCCTAGCTTAAACCTACCTTCGTTCCACACTCATGTATGAAGTGCCTGTTCTCTCCTATGTTAGAAAAACTGATCTGAATAAACATGAGTCGTGTTATAACATTGCCAAGTTTGCAAAAAATTCCCTCTTTAGAGCACACCATTGTATACCTCTTAGGCAAATTCAGTGGCTTGAACTCCCACAGTCATTAACCTATCACCAACTAGTCATAGCCTATAATATCCTAAAATATCCTGACAGAACTCCATCACTTAAGGAACTAATAAGTAACTACATACCAAATCAATCACTCCTCTCTGCCAGCAAATCACTCCTCTCTATCTCCACAGCTATCACACAGCAGGTAAAGCTCTATTTTCTCACAGTAGAGCAAAAAATTGGAACTATCTCCCTCCCTCAGCGACTTCGACATCAAACACCAAACAATTCAAACACTACCTTAAGGCTCATCTTATTAGTTCCTGGCTAGGTCCATGTGTTACATAAGACTAATAAACACTACCTACATCTTCCCCCATTACTTCCAATTACATTTTAGGCCATCAGAAAACATGGAAGTAACAAACGGTATTCTCTTTACATATAGTAATGTTTGTTACTGATCTCTGGATGGATATTTTTGAATCACTAACTTATTGTCTACTAGTAAAAATTGTTGATAAGCTTTTCTTTGTGCACTGCTCTCTTATGCTCAAATACAAAGTTCTTTGATTGTTTTATATATTATGTATAATTATCTCTAGTCGCTGTATTAATTAAATGTAGCTTTTCTCCTCGGGCCTCCGCTGTAAATGGACCACATCCAGTTGGACCATCCCAGTTAACAAATGTAAAATAAAAATAAATAAAATAAATAAATATTGTATATGCCAAATGTTTATATGATCCTAGCAACAAACCTGAAAACAATTGTGCAATTAGTGTTTTCTTTCATATGAGGTTCAACCCAATAAAAAGGTGTGTTGTCTATGAGTATTAAAGTGGGTAAATGAAGAAAATAAGAAATTAATAGTGGAAATATACAAACAATTTCAGAGAAGATGAGACTAAGAAAGACAAAGATTATATTAAAGAAGAAATTAAAAATTATGAAGAAAAAATGTTAATATGGAAAATGAAAATTGATGTAGACAATAATAAAAGGATGTGGTGTAATAATGTGATGAAACAATATTATACAACTTTAAGGTAAAACTCACTAGTAATCAAAGTCATTAAATAAGGAAAAAGTGGTATACTAAGACTGAAGTGTGTCAGGATTTCCTATAGAGACTGATGATAATATTACCAGTAAAGGGGAATATGTCTTTATTTTTTGGGAGGAAGAGACAACAAGAGCATTTTTTTGAAATGCAGAAGAGTGGTTAAACTCTGGAAAAAGTTGCATGAAGATTTGTTGTGGAATACTAATGAACAATACAGACATGAATATGATTATGCATTAGATATTATAAAAATGAGAAGAATGGGTATATGAGAAGGGTATACAATTTATTTTATGTTGCATGAATTGCTAAGAATGACGTACTTTAATAGGAATTGGGTTTGGCTGATGTATTAAAAATTAGATTATGGTTGTGGAAGAACAAGAGGTCATTTTTGGAAGAATGATGATAACTGGATATAGGAATGTATAGATATGTACATGCAAATATGTTTTTCTTCTATATATGTAAATATTTTGTTTATTTTATGAGAATTAAAGGACCCCTACTCTTTTTGATAGGTGTTACGGGATCTTCCACCTGAGCCTCCACCAACTCAAGTAGATGTGGCCTCGATTTAACTTCTCATTGAAAGGATTGCAGACTCAGGATGGCAGCACTCCCTTTATGCTGCATTACAGAGTCAGCAATAGATTTATTTGGTGTGGGAATAAAACCCACTGCCACCTGCACTAAAGGTGAGTGTGCTACATGCTGTACCACTGACAAATAAAACATAAAATAAAAATTAACATTTGTTAATGCACAAATAGCTGGCACAGGACTGATGACTAAGATTAATCTCTAAAGGGATTGCTCAGGGTCCTGTTTCTTGGCTAGCAATCATGCGATATATGACTCCAATGTCAGTTTAAATATGAAGTTTGCCCTGAGGAAGCACTAAAATGGACTTTGGCAAAAACTGATTCTCCAAATGTTCCAAGAGAATCTCACATTGGTGGATTATCTGTTTGTGTGCGCATGCATTTTTGCATCTAGGCACGCATGTATATTTTGATAACTGGGTTAGTCACATTGTTTGAATTTTGCTGCAACAAAGGTAAGCTTGAATCTTTTTGAGCCATTGACACTCACTTGTTAAGTATTAAGCCTGAGAACTGAAAGCATGGAACCCACAGTATACCTCATTCTACAAGAATTTTAAGGAAAGCCAGAAATAGAGGGTGACAAAGGCCCAATCACAGGTTAAAATGCTAAACATAACTCTTATAAACTGAGAAAGTTTCTACAATAGCAGGTTTTGCATTATCATGCATTTTGCAAAGGATATAAATTATTAACTCAAATGACTGTTACTTAATGACTTCAGCACTCAATGGCTTGCCAAAAATACAAAGATTTTACAAGCAACAAGCCAAAAATATGAAGCAAAAATCTGGCTATTTAGTGAAAGTTTGGATATTTCAGAGAAATCACCCACAGCATCAACGATAGCCAAATATGGAAGAATTTCAAGAGCAAATATTAAAGCAGAGCATGACAGTATTGGACATTGCCCTTCTAGAATTGAAACCGCATACAGAATATTAGCAAAGAAGACAAATGCTAAATTGAACACTACTGCAAAAGCTACAAAGAGAACAGATATTGAGACCTGTATGGTTACATTAACACCAACCACTGGAATTTGGTAAAAAAAATATATATCTAGACTAATAACCATTTTCTGGTTGAAGAGAAGACTCATCTTTGCAGGTGATATTGCTAAGGAGGTCAAGCATTAATTTGCATGCATATCAAATCCAAAAATATTCAGTAATAAAAGAGTATTTCTACAGGGAGTATTTAGCCCCCCCCCCACCGAGATTTTATTCAGAATGCAAATACCATCTACAAAATCATTTCTTCTGTTGACGAGCCTCCAAAGAACTCCTCATGAGGGGAACATTGTTCAACCATTTATTTTTGGTCATGAAATTGGGCACAGGATTTTTTTTTGTCTTCAACTTCAAGTATTGTACAAGTAGATTTTAAGAGGAAAAATTAGGTATATGGGGCAGTCAAAAAGTTTTTATTTTGGGGGGGGACTTCATTCATATGATAAATGAGTGTACAAATATAAGATGAAATCAATGCGAGCACGAAGGTCATATGACAAGTATGTGTAAAAAGGAATGTAGAATATGTAATACCTAGCTATAGCTCTGATTCCCAGTCACACACCGATACTGATCCTGCTCTCACCAGTTATGACTACGCTCTAAATGAATCCTACAATCAAAAAAAAAAGGAAACAAAACTTACAGAAACACATCTTGTCTGAATGCAGGACTACCACTTCCAATGATTCTGCAGCAGGGACTGGGGTTTCATACTGTATTTTTTTTAGCAGAATTTGAAAACTAAGGAGGATAAACACAAGTCTAGCCCCCACCTCCAACTACCCTCATGAGCAGCAGCTAAGGGACTGCAAAGCACTGCATCAACAACAGACCTCTCTTAACAAAGTCATTAACTTTAGGCTCAGCTTCAAGCAATACATATTTGTGTGTGTTTTAAGAACAGATGTTTTCGGATGCCTGGATATCCTTAATCATGTTGTCTGAGATACAAAACATAATGAAATAATCTCACACCTTCGACCATGCTGCTGGTACCAGCCTCCTTTCTTTAGGTTTTTTTAACTTTGTATTAAGCACATTAATGTTCTGTCATACAGGATAATACCAAGGAAGACAGTAAGATGGGAAGAAAAAACTGCAGAACTAACTGTATGGAGTATATCTGAAATCATGATACACAAAACATGGATGCTACTACCTGCACTAGAAATAGTAAACAGTGTTAGAAATTTAGACTTCCAGGACCTGAAGAAATAATTAGAATCTCATGAGAAGAAGTAGTCTATGCAGCTATGTGTATAAGGATTGGGGGTGACACATATAGTATGATCCAGCTAGCTAGTAAAGAGGAAACATTAAAGAGTCACAAGATAAGGAAAATAAAACAGATTTATGGCACATTCCTAAATTTACATTGCTGCATAGTCAGTAAAAATGGAAGGGCCACTTAGGGATATCAATTGTAAAGTCTGATGATGGCAGGAAAGTTGTATTTTTTTGTTTGTTCTTGTTCAAAAGGAGATTCTTATGGGAATACTAGAGTCTGAAAACATTTTACTCTTATGCTATGAGTGAATGTAAGTGACAAATACTCTTCGCATTGCCAGAGGGAGTTGCACTCTGATCAGTGAGGTCAGGTGTCAGGGCTGTGGTTTGTGGATTAAGTGCCTTAAATATTTGCAGTCAAAATGGTTTTCATCAGTCTCTGTGAAGCAACTGAAGTTCACCACCACACCCATCGATTGCAGGCCAGCTAGGTGGCCACCATGGGGAGGACACCGCTCCCTTCCTTTTTGGTTTCTCCCTGCTTTCCTGGGTAACTTGCAGAGACAGATTACAGGGAATAGTTTTTCCTCAGATCTGAAGTCATCCAACATTAGCTGGATATGTGTGCATTGAGTCAATGTGGGAAATTATCAAAGCAAATTACAGAAAGGGTGCTGAAGCTGATTTTGATAAAACTGAAAGCACTGCCTGAGGAGCATTCTTTGAAGAAATAGCATAGCATATCTAACTCTTGAGTATGCTTACAGGAAGTCAGAGGATAGGGGACAGGGGTCACAAGTTTGAGACTCATTAGGGCATTTTTTCAATTTTTTCAAAGTATTTTATTTTTGAAGGTTGGGCAGTTAGCTGGCAACTCGACACCGCAAAAACTCCACTGCATATCAGTCAGCAGACCGATGGTCTGCTGTGGTGACCCCCTAATGGGAGAAGTCGAAAGACATTGCTATTCTATTCTATGACAAGCTTTGCTCCCAAAAGTAGGGAACATGGATGTGTGACCAAGTTGTTGTCAGACAACTTTCCTCTGTTGCTAAAGGCAAATATTTGTAGTTCACAATCCCACAAACTGCTAGACCTCATATTAAGGGAAAACTGCATGGCTGAATAGATGAGTCATGGGCACAGAACATGTGTACAGCCAGACATAAGCTATGGCATATACCAAAAACTAAATTTATTTTCTCTATAAGACCAATATTTGTGCAATGTTATATGTTATGATTTAATTAAAATCTGTCATATTTATCATGGTTTGTGGTTATACATTTATTTTTTTTAACAATACCTTACTGAATAATGCTGTTTTTGCTTAAAACTGCATTTTGTAGGGTTGGGGGGGGGGGGTACATGTTCAGTGGAGCTGGTGTATGTTTCAGAAATTGGCATACATTTCCAAAAATCTTGGATGCACACCTGAATGAAAATGTGCAGGTTACATCAACCTAAAGATGGGAAGATGTAAAAATCATATAGAAGTTAAGCTGCACGTAACAGTGAAATTGTGTAAAATAGGGAAGAGTTCAAAAATTAACCTTCTTGTTCTTTAAGACAAAATTAGTCACTTGTCAGTCGCTGTTGATAACAAAATCTTGTGCTTAGAATGAAAGATGAGGCAAAAGAAGCAAGACTTCAATAAAGACTGCAGATCGGTGTATAGGCTTGGTAGAATATGGTCCACAATCCAAATCAAAGGCAATCTAAAAACTATTAAATAAAAATGAAGTTCAAACTAGAGTAAAAAAAACAGTATGTCAGTACCTGGAGATAATTTAGGTTGAACTATTTTGAATGTTTGAGATAAGGGCACTCTTACATACTATCAGGGTCTGTGTTAGGTTCATTGCTTTAGTCAAATGGGACAGATACAACTTGGAATTAGCTTAGTTTTGATTAAATTAGACAACTTTTGTCTACATGTACAGAGGATGTCAATAATCTGATATGAGAAAAAATGTAAATATTGTATAAACCATCAGAGTTAAGTTGATGCCATTTGTATGAGTCAGAATTTGCTGTTTACTGGCAGGTTGTGAAGCTTTGGCCAGCCCTTTCTCTTTTTCCTCAAGGCACTCAAATTTAACTAGGAGGGAAGGAGACATTCTAAACTTGTTAAGGAAAGACAAGGAAATTAGAGTGATGAAACCAGATACGGGGGGGGGGGGGTAGTGCTATACAATGTATGGGTGGGATAGTGCTATACAATGTATGGGGAGGGATAGTGCTATACAATGTATGGGGAGGGATAGTGCTATACAATGTATGGGGGATAATGCTATACAATGTGCGGGGAGGGATAGTGCTATACAATGTATGGGGGATAGTGCTATACAATGTACGGGAGGGATAGTGCTATACAATGCAGGGGAGGGATAGTGCTATACAATGTAATGGGGAGGGATAGTGCTATACAATGCATGGGGAGGGATAGTGCTATACAAAGTGCGGGGAAGGATAGTGCTATACAATGTACAAGGGAGGGATAGTGCTACACAATGTACGGGGAGGGATACTGCTATAAAATTCATAGGGGGAGGAGGATAGTGCTCTAAAATTTATAGGGGAGGGATAGTGCTATACAATGTATGGGGGATAGCGCTATACAATGTCTGAGGAGGATACTGCTATACAATGTAATGGGGAGGGATAGTGCTATACAATGCAGGAGGGATAGTGCTATACAATGCAGGGAGGGATAGTGCTATACAATGTCGGGGAGGATAATGCTATACAATGCGGGGAGGGATAGTGCTATACAATGCAGGGGAGGATAGTGCTATACAATGTACGGGAGGGATAGTGCTATACAATGTATGGGGAGGGATAGTGCTATACAATGTATGGGGAGGGATAGTGCTATACAATGCGGGGAGGGATAGTGCTATACAATGTACGGGGAGGGATAGTGCTATACAATGTATGGGGAGGGATAGTGCTATACAATGTCGGGGAGGGATAGTGGTATACAATGTACGGGGAGGGATAGTGGTATACAATGTATGGGGGGAAGGATATTGCTATACAATGTACGGGGGAGGGACAGCGCTATACAATGTACGGGGGGAGGGATAGGGCTATACAATGTACGGGGAGGGATAGTGCTATACAATGTGCAGGGAGGGATAGTGCTATACAATGTGCGGGGAGGGATAGTGCTATACAATGTACGGGGAGGGATAGTGCTATACAATGTCACGGGGGAGGATAGTGCTATACTATGCGGGGAGGGATAATGCTATACAATGTACGGGGGAGGGATAGTGCTATACAATGTACGGGGGGAGGGATAGTGCTATACAATGTACGGGGGGAGGGATAGTGCTATACAATGTACGAGGGGAGGGATAGTGCTATACAATGTACGGGGGGAGGGATAGTGCTATACAATGTATGGGGGAGGGATAGTGCTATACAATGTATGGGGGAGGGACAGTGCTATACAATGTACAGGGGAGGGATAGTGCTATACAATGTACGGGGGGAGGGATAGTGCTATAAAATTCATAGGGAGGAGGGATAGTGCTCTAAAATTTATAGGGGGAGTGATAGTGCTATACGATGTATGGGGGGATAGCGCTATACAATGTACGGGGGGGAGGGATAGTGCTATACAATGTATGGGGGAGGGATAGTGCTATACAATGTACGGGGGGAGGGATAGTGCTATACAATGTATGGGGAGGGATAGTGCTATACAATGTACGGGGGAGGGATAGTGCTATACAATGTACGGGGGAGGGATAGTGCTATACAATGTACTGGGGAGGGATAGTGCTATACAATGTACGGGGAGGGATAGTGCTATACAATGTACTGGGAGGGATAGTGCTATACAATGTAATGGGGAGGGATAGTGCTATACAATGTACGGGTGGAGGGATAGTGGTATACAATGTACGGGGGAGGGATAGTGCTATACAATGTAAGGGGGGGAGGGATAGTGCTATAAAATGTAAGGGGGGAGGGACAGTGCTATACAATGTACGTGGGGAGGGATAGTGCTATACAATGTATGGGGGAGGGATAGTACTATACAATGTACGGGTGGAGGGATAGTGTTATACAATGTACGGGGGGGAGGGATAGTGCTATACAATGTACGGGGGGAGGGATAGTGCTATAAAATTCATAGGGAGGAGGGATAGTGCTCTAAAATTTATAGGGGGAGTGATAGTGCTATACAATGTATGGGAAGGATAGTGCTATACAATGTATGGGGGAGGGATAGTGCTATACAATGTAAGAGGGGGAGGGATAGTGCTATACAATGTACGGGGGAGGGATAGTGCTATACAATGTAAGGGGGGGAGGGATAGTGCTATACAATGTACGTGGGGAGGGATAGTGCTATGCAATGTATGGGGGAGGGATAGTGCTATACAATGTATGGGGGGATAGTGCTATACACTGTAAGGGGGGAGGGGATAGTGCTATACAATGTATGGAGGGAGGGATAGTGCTATACAATGTATGGACGAGGGATAGTCCTATACAATGTACGGGGGAGGGACAGTGCTATACAATGTACGTGGGGAGGGAAAGTGCTCTACAATGTATGGGGGAGGGATAGTGCTATACAATGTATGGGGGAGGGATAGTGCTATACAATGTACGGGGGGAGGGATAGTACTATACAATGTACAGGGGGAGGGATAGTGCTATACAATGTAATGGGAGGGATAGTGCTATACAATGTAGGGAGGGATAGTGCTATAGAATGTAGGGGGGAGGGATAGTGCTATACAATGTACGGGGGGAGGGATAGTGCTATACAATGTATGGGGAGGGACAGTGCTATACAATGCAGGGAGGGATAGTGCTATACAATGTACGGGGGGAGGGATAGTGCTATACAATGTATGGGGGGAAGGATATTGCTATACAATGTATGGGGGAGGGACAGTGCTATACAATGTACGGGGGAGGGATAGTGCTATACAATGTACGGGGGGAGGGATAGTGCTATACAATGTACGGGGGAGGGATAGTGCTACACAATGTATGGGGAAGGGATAGTGCTATACAATGTACGGGGGAGGGATAGTGCTATATAATGTATTGGGAGAGATAGTTCTATACAATGTATGGGGGGAGCGATAGCACTATACACTGTATGGGGGGAGGGATAGTGCTATAAAATGTATGGGGGAGGGACAGTGCTATACAATGTACGGGGGAGGGATAGTGCTATACAATGTACGGGGGGAGGGATAGTGCTATACAATGTATGGGGGAGGGATAGTGCTACACAATGTACGGGGGAGGGATAGTGCTATACAATGTACGGGGGAGGGATAGTGCTATATAATGTATTGGAAGAGATAGTTCTATACAATGTATGGGGGAGGGACAGTGCTATACAATGTATGGGGGAGGGATAGTGCTATACAATGTACGGGGGGAGGGATAGTGCTATACAATGTATGGGGAGGAAGGATATTGCTATACAATGTACGGGGGAGGGACAGTGCTATACAATGTACGGGGGGAGGGATAGTGCTATACAATGTACGGGGGGAGGGATAGTGCTATACAATGTATGGGGGAGGGATAGTGCTACACAATGTACGGGGGAGGGATAGTGCTATACAATGTACGGGGGAGGGATAGTGCTATATAATGTATTGGAAGAGATAGTTCTATACAATGTATGGGGGGAGCGATAGCACTATACACTGTATGGGGGGAGGGATAGTGCTATAAAATTCATAGGGAGGGAGGGATAGTGCTCTAAAATTTATAGGGGGAGGGATAGTGCTATACAATGTATGGGGGGGATAGCGCTATACAATGTACGGGGGAAGGATACTGCTATACAATGTATGGGGAAGGATAGTGCTATACAATGTATGGGGAAGGATAGTGCTATACAATGTATGGGGGAAGGATAGTGCTATACAATGTATGGGGAGGGATAGTGCTATACAATGTACGGGAGGGATAGTGCTATACAATGTATGGGGAGGGATAGTGCTATACAATGCAGGGGAGGGATAGTGCTATACAATGCAGGGGGAGGGTAGTGCTATACAATGTAACGGGAGGGATAGTGCTATACAATGTGCGGGGAGGGATAGTGCTATAAAATGTAATGGGGAGGGATAGTGCTATACAATGTATGGGGAGGGATAGTGCTATACAATGTATGGGGAGGGATAGTGCTATACAATGTACGGGAGGGATAGTGCTATACAATGTACGGGGGAGGGATAGTGCTATACAATGTAAGGGGGAGGGATAGTGCTATACAATGTACGGGGAGAGGGATAGTGCTATACAATGCATGGAGGAGGGATAGTGCTATACAATGTATGGGGGGAGGGATAGTGCTATACAATGTAGGGGAGGGATAGTGCTATACAATGTAATGGGAGGGATAGTGCTATACAATGTAAGGGGAGGGATGGTGCTATACAATGTACGGGGGGGAGGGATAGTGCTATACAATGTATGGGGGAGGGATAGTACTATACAATGTACGGGTGGAGGGATAGTGCTATACAATGTACGGGGGGAGGGATAGTGCTATACAATGTATGGGGGGAGGGATAGTACTATACAATGTATGGGGGGAGGGATAGTGCTATAAAATTCATAGGGAGGAGGGATAGTGCTCTAAAATTTATAGGGGGAGTGATAGTGCTATACAATGTATGGGAAGGATAGTGCTATACAATGTATGGGGGAGGGTTAGTGCTATACGATGTACGGGGAGGGATAGTGCTATACAATGTATGGGGGGATAGTGCTATACAATGTACGGGGGGAGGGGATAGTGCTATACAATGTATGGGGGGAGGGATAGTGCTATACAATGTATAGACGAGGGATAGTGCTATACAATGTACGGGGGAGGGACAGTGCTATACAATGTACAGGGGAGGGATAGTGCTATACATTGTACGGGGGGAGGGATAGTGCTATACAATGTACGGGGGGAGGGATATTGCTATACAATGTACGGGGGAGGGACAGTGCTATACAATGTACGGGGGAGGGATAGTGCTATACAATGTATGGGGGGAGGGATAGTGCTATACAATGTACGGGGGAGGGATAGTGCTACACAATGTACGGGGGAGGGATAGTGCTATACAATGTATGGGGGAGGGATAGTGCTATACAATGTATGGGGGAGGGATAGTTCTATACAATGTATGGGGGGAGGGATAGTGCTATACAGTGCATGGGGGGAGGGATAGTGCTATAAAATTCATAGGGAGGAGGGATAGTGCTCTAAAATTTATAGGGGGAGGAATAGTGCTATACAATGTATGGGAGAGGGATAGTGCTATACAATATATGGGGGGGATATTGCTATACAATGTATGGGGTGAGGGATAGTGCTATACAATGTATGGGGGAGGTATATTGCTATACAATGTATGGGTGTGATAGTGCTATACAATGTATATGGGTGGGATAGTGCTATACAATGCACGGGGGAGGGATATTGTTATACAATGATGGGGGATGAGGGATAGTGCTATACAATGTGGAGGACTACAATAATGCTATGACCAATTTATTACTTAATAGTGCAACTTACTCCCCTGTTTCTAAAAATCAGATTTATATTGCTTATCGATGGATAGATTCCTGTTTAGAAGAATATCTGTTGGATAATTGGATTGATGAAGACATTTATCAATTTTTAAGATAAATCAATCCAATTATTCTCAATATTTCCGAGATCCCAAAAGAACATAAATCTGTAGAAAATCCCTCATTTAGACCTACCGTATCTGGTAAGGGATCTAAGATGCACCCTTTAGCAGTACCTATTGATTATTGGACCAAGGAGGTGGTGGTTAATACGTCACATTTAGTGAAAGATTCATGGGACTTCTTGGGCAAGTTTAAGCAGACTATATGCAGAAGAGATTTAACTTTTTTTTACTATCGATGTGGTAGATCTCATCTCAGTGATAACTAAAAAGGAAGAGTTACAATACTTTTAGGACACCTTATACCAACATTGTACATTACCCAATGAGACAATTTCTATCACTATAGAGTTAATGGAACTAGTCTTGGAGAACAATTATTTTACATTTCCAAGGAGAATACTATCAATAAGTTATGGTGATGGCTATGGGTGCAGTATGTGTCCCAGTTTTTGCCAATCTGGTGATGCTGGGATGGGAAAATTAATTTATTTTCAATGGCCCTTTTTCCAAGCATTTACACCTTTATGTCAGATTTTTGGATGAAATATTTATTTTGTGGGATGCGAATGTGTAAAGAATTGCTGATTTTGAGGACTATTTAAACCAGTGCTCATCTTATTTCAAGCTCGCTAGTTGCTAGAACAGGGTAGAATTAGTTACCGTAAATTATAATATCCTATACAACAGGTGGTTTTAAGTCAATATATATTTAGAAAAGAAACACCTTGTAAAGCTTATTTGCATTACTTTAGCTACCATCCACATTTTCAAAATGGGAATGTGGTAAAAGTGCAGGCTATTTGTATTGCTAGGATGACATCTGACTATGTAGATGTTTAGGATGAACTTGTTAAGGTGAAGGAGATGTTCCCTAACAGGTGTTACCCTGCCAAAATGGTGAATGGAATTATCAGTGAGGTATATCAGGGTTGGGGGGTGCAAAATGTAAACCATTTTAGGTAGTGGTATGGAAAAACCAATAAGGTTTGATAGAATTGCAAGGTTTGGGAAGACTTTAATAAGTGAATACAATCAATATGCCCATAATATTCAGGGTATAGTCTAGAAGAACCAAAATATTTTTAAAGTGAGTAAAGTTCTATATGAATCAATAGGATAAGAGCTTTTTTACTTTTAAAACAGGAAGTAATTTCAAGCAAATATTTGTAGGAGGTGTAATAAATACCACTTTCCCTAATAAGGGGACAGACTCAAGTGGGATGTGCAAGCAATACCCATTTATAATTAAGGTGAAAGATTTAACTTTGAAAAATGAGTTGCACAGCAGGGTACATTTTAGAAATGGAAATTGTGTCCAGTAGGTTGATATATTTAGCCAAATGTGAAGGATGGACTGCCTTTTACATAGGTAAAACAGAAAGAGCTCTTAAGACTAGAATATATAAACATGTACATAATATTAATACGAAAATGGAGACCAGTGTGCTTTATAAACATTCTACTGGTTGCACCAATTTCACAAGATTTTTTGCATTTTAGAAGGTATAAAACCAAACCCCAAAGATGGGGACTAAAAAATGATATTATTAGAGAGAGAATTGGTCTGACAGCTTAGGCTGAACGCTACTTTACCCCCTGGCCTTAATGAATGTGTGTCTCTTAAACCTATCCTAAAGGAGAAGGCAACTTTTGTATGAAGATTTATTTTAGTACAAGTGAGGGTTTTTTTTCAGTAGAGATGTGTTTATAAAATTATGGGTTAGAAGAGCTTATACATTTTTTATAAAATTCTTACGAAATGTTTATATTTGTATATAAATTTTTTTTCAACAAAGATTTTTATTTTGATGTATAAAACATTTTTATGCATCACTGTATTGCAATATTGATGATTTTCATGGTAGCATTGGGCTTTCTTAATTGATTTATTAAGAAAGGTATTTAAATGGTAAAGTGATAAAATATGATTATCTGATGAAGTCTCACTTACGAGACGGAAATGCTCATCATCGTGATGTTTTTTATTTTGAATATTTATTTTGAATATAGTGGCAGTCTTCACCCTCCTGTAGCTGGATTTGCTATTTTACATTTTATTTTTGTGATTGGTATTGTCGCAGTGCAAGTCGTTACTTTGTTTTTACTTGTCTCTTGCTTGTCTCTCACCTGAAGAATGAACAGCAATGACAGTGGCTGCTGATTTGCTAAATTTAGTGCTAAAGATTAGGGACAATATCTATGTAAAAACAACAGGAATGGAATGGTAATGGTGGTGTAAGAATGACAATAACTTAGTCAGACAAATCTGTTATTGCCTCACAGACAAGTCTAATACAGAGAAGATAAGGTCACTTTCATCATACATCAAATAGATTAGAAATCATAAAATCACAGTGGTCTCTGGCAGTCTTTATGGTTAGCATGCATTTTACTGGGTGATGTAGAGTTTTCTTTAGGAAGGCTAATTAGCTAATGGAATCTTACATAGTTGGGCTGAACAAGATGACTAGATATTTATCACTGCACAATATTAGCGAGTTTATTAAGCAATCATTTCCACTGCTCACAGGAAATACATCAACACTGTCCAGTTTTCTCATGCTTTTGGCCAGTTCTCTGGGCCTACTAGGCAGTATGTAACATTTCTAGGTGGCAGGCTGGCAGAAAACTGGAATTAGACAAAATTAAATGGCTGTTATGAGGGAACAACAATTCAATGGAAGTATGAGTTAATTATAAGAAAATCCAGGTCATTATCTTCTAAGGGTGTTCACTATAATGGAATTCTGAATCAGGTGAGAAATGTGATTTTTGTCTGTATTAATCTTCTTTGGCATAATTATCATACTGAGAACTCCAATACTCATGCACAACTAGTTTAAGTTATAATTTGCTATGTTTTATTTATTAGATAAGAGTGCTAAACGAATTTTGTAGCATGATGGGCTAAATGTATACAATACATTTTTATTATAATATTTCACTCTCGTTGGTAAAACAATGGATGGTAAAAAAAAAAAAAAAAAAAAAAAAACTAACCTACTGCAGGCAGAGATTCTTAATTCTGATTGATATGAAGTTGTGCCAAGCTAAAATAACCTCTAACCATGCTGATATGAATTACAATGGTAACAGTATGAAAAATGTATTGTTTTCTTCTTTTTTAATGCTCAGGTAAATGCCATAATTTCACTTGAACGTTATTCAATTTTGCATATTGCTTTTGTAAATTGTTAAAAGTTTTTTATGCTTGTCTTAGAATGCAATCGTCCATGTGACAGATGAATGTCAATTTGTTTATCCATAAGCATCAAGATTTGAACACTCAGGCTAAAGTATCCAATTAAATGACATAATATAAATATTTAGACTTGTAGCTTCATTGATTATATGGAAATTTCTCTCTCACTAGACTTGTAACTGACTTTTACTTCATTAAAAAGAAATAATTACTAGGTATTTCAAAGATAACAATAAAGAATCTCACTGAATATGTCTCAAGATCATTTCTGCTCTAGTTTGATAAACCAGCAACTGAAAAACAACAATTTGAAATTCTGTCAGGCTCTTAAGAATCTTCTGTATTTTATGTTTGTTTCCCAAAAGGATTATAGATACTAACATAAAAGTTAGCTTTTGTAAACATTCTTATCATCTGGCATTGACAGCACTATTCACAGCATGTCTGTACTAATTATGACCAGGGACTAATCAACTATAAAGTGTCACAAGTCTCAGCTTCATTAATTTATTTCAACCCTTTAACGGTGTCTGCTGTCAGTCATTCTTCCATTATAGCAACAAACACATACTACTTTATGCAAAGTAGAACTGGGTGAAATGTTACTTTCTTTTCAAATTTCTGAAGTTTATCTTCATAAACACAATTGTGTATATTGTAGATGTAAAACAATGATACTGAACAAAACCACATCTAGGCTGGCACAAAGTGAGGGACTGCCCTGACCACAAGCAGCAGTTGCCAAATGGCAACAAAAACTGTACAGAACTGATTTTGTAGGGGTTATTGTGCCTTCTTAAATGAATGCATTTAGCAACTTAGTGTGTTAGTAACTAATGGAAAGGTGTTCATTTAAGAAGTGCAATATCACCCATGGTATTAAACGAGTACCAGAATGTACTTTGTCCATCATCAGCTGTCAATGTGCTGTTGCTGGGCAAAAAACAGTAATCTAATATGGAAAAAAGGCAAGTGGTAAACATTCAGTACAAGCATCAGGTCTCTAAAGTGAAATCTTCAAAATCAAACTTCTCAGAAAGCAACGGAGAGTGGCTGATAAACATGGGAGTAGGTAATTCACCTGAATACCACTTGGACGATAAACAAATTTCAGATGTTTTAAAACATACATGCAGCATCCCTTGAGCTGAGTTTATTAATTGCAAGGATATAAGGATTGCAACTCACTGTGAATAAGAGGGAGACTTTGCCCACCATGATCTCAATTATGTTTGTATGAACTTTCAAGCACTTTTTTGTGGTTAACAACACTGGAACAAGGTAGATAGCTGAGATGAAATGACCACTGCTCGTCGGTTACGATAAAACAACCACAATTTATTCCAATACAATTCCAACACTGGGTAATGTTAAGCGCTTTCAACTGGATACCAGTCTTCTTCAGAACAATGCTGTACTGACAACAGTATGTATTTAAGCATCAGTGCTAATTGCATAATTATTTAATTAATAAGCACTTTTTTGTGGTTAAAAATGCATCCATACAAAAGATTTTCTAACAGATACCCTACTAATTGAGGGAAAGGATGGTGCTCATCCAGTAATTACATGTGAACAGTGTCAGACTCAGGGATGGGCAAACTGGACATATGCTGCTGGCCACCCAGTTCTGTGCCATGTCACCATCAGCATGGCAATTTTGATCAAGAAAGGCAAGTTAATGGCTGAAAAGTTAAACTTCAACATGTTTTTATTACAGAGCATTGTTTGACAGTCACCAAAATGTTAACTGCATTCTGTGGTTTTTAAATAAAACATTACCAATTGGTTCAGTTTTCAGGGATTCAGCATTTTAAAATCAGAAATGACCATTGTTTTCAGCCAGTTCTACCTCGTTGTCACGGCATCTGATTTTCTACCTTGAAAGAAGAGAAAGAAAAGTATTTGCAGCTCAGCAAAATGGATATCTGTGGAATCTTTGCATTACTTTTCTATTTGTTTTGCTTTTCTTCCATGGAAGGAGTAATTCTAAAAAGAAGAATCTGACTGTAGTGAGAGTAAAAGCAATGGTGATGAAAATGTAAAAATGGTGCTGAAGTGAGCAACTGCCATCAGAACAGTGACAATAAAGGTAATGGTGCAGAAAATGCATAATCTGAAGTAAAGTAACGGCACTCAGTCTGTTTAACTGCATAATGAACAAGCTGCAATTTTCATACACAGGGGAACATTTGTTAAAATCAAGCAATGCACTCATTTGCAGTGTTATCTTTCCATATTTTACAGGGCAATTACAGTGCTCCCAGAGAGGAGACTGTCAACTGTGAATAAATTATATATATATATATATATATATATTTATATATATATATATATATATATATATATATATATATATATATATATATATATATATATATATATATATATATATATATATATATATATATATATATATATATATATATATATACATACACACATATATATATATATATATATATATATATATATATATATATGTATACCACTGGAGACCAAAGCAAAAAAGTACCATGAAGACCAAAGACTGATACCTCCTTTAAACTGAAAGACAAGTCTGTTTATTGAGTAACAGGTACTTCTTACTGAATACATTTTGTTTGATGATATAAAACCAAACTCAGTTTAAAGAACAGGGTCCGACTACCACAGTAAAAGTTTGAAGATCCACAGCTCATTTACTATTGACTGCCATGCTTTGATCTTCTTGTCAAATTTGCTAATATTGCTGGTTAGCTGCCCATTCAATAGATGGCTTACACAGCCATGTTGATTTGCAAAGTGTGGGGATTGGAAGTATATTTAATTGTTATAATTTTGCTTATTTGTTCCCATACACAAATTATGTTTAAAGTTTTACAAAGGAATGTCACACAATCATTACTTTAAACATTATAAAGTAGAAAAAGCAATGAGCTGGGGTGTCCACTGTTTAACACCCAAAACATACAATACCTCAGAATTTAAATAAGGATGTGGCAACACAAATATAAAAAGATGTTGAAATGATCCAGCAACTAAATAAAAAAAGAAAAAACAAGCTGCCATGTCCAAAGATGTATGTGCTTCAAATGCTCGTCTTACTGTTTATCTGTCCTGTTCTCTCGCCCAGTAAAATAATTAAAAGCATGAGAATGCTTTTACGTGTTACATCTTGGAATTATATTTTGCTAACAAGCATGTATGTGTGTATATATTATATATACACACATGGGACTGTTAACCTAGTTGAGACCATTCTGCATATGGGTTAAAATCTTCACTCCCCATGTACAAGGTACAAAGGTTGATCCTTGCCTCAAGCAAATGCCGGCATGGAGCTACAAGTTTTTCCAAAGTGTGGGGATCACTCCCATCTCCCCAGAACATTGCACTTTAAACATACTGCTCAACCTCTTAGAGCAAGAAATCTGGACAAACTTACAAATAATGGGGGGATAAAGGGTAAGAAATAGGCACACGTTTTAAATATTATTCTTTCGAGCTTAGAAAGTTGATAGAACAACAGGTTTTGCATTAGCATGGATTTTCTGAAAGATACAAAGTCTGAATCTCAATTGTCTTCCATTATCTTCTGACTTCAGTCCTCACTGATTTGCCACTGATTTCTCAGAAAACCACAATTTTATGAGAAACATACCAAAATTATGAGGCAAAAATTTGGACATTCTGAAAAATCTGGAGAGTTGAGAGGTATGACCCCAAACTCATCTAAGAATGGAGCTGTGGGCAGCAGCACAGAATCATCATGGTGCCCTATAGATGGAAAACTTGCATAGACCAATCACTTTTGCCATCAACTGTGACCAATATCCTCAATATAGGAAAACATGCATCAAACTGTGTGCTCTGTCAGGGCTAGCCACTTGACTGTTTAAAAATTGACTCTAGGAAAGTCAGTTATTAATTAATATAATTATTAGATATTAATTAATGTCACAAAAATGGACAAGGATATTTGCCCGTGTTAAGAGGATTGAGGACCTGGCCCATTCTGATCTATGCTAGGGAACCATGCTAATGGTGGAAAGTGTGCATGTGCATGTATTGTCTAGTTTGTGCTCACCATAAAGCTCAAAAGCCCTGGTCAATAAGAATCTAGCCATCTGGTGCCCAATTGCCCATCTGGGTTAACTGGGATAGGCCTGTAGAGAGAAAGCTGTATGTAAAAGCAGTCAACCTGACAAACATGAACTAAGAATTGCTACACGATGTAGGTTCATTAGCAGGATGCACCTTGGAAGTGAATGTCATAATGTAGGAGGCTGTACATCCTCTGTAGCCAGGTGACAAGGTGGAAGGGCATTACAGCAAAGCCACTTGGCTTGAGATCCATAGTGTATAGGATAAGGAAGAGAAGAACAGATTAGAAATTGTTTAAGAACTATCATGAGGGAGAGGCTTCAGAAAACAGTGAAGGATGTCATTAGAAGAGTCCAGTGTAAGGATCCGGCTCAATTAATAATTTCATCTTGTACCCAAAAGAGGGTAGTGATAGTGAAGAATAGTGTGCTTTCAGGCATAAGGTATGGGATCTAACAGATAAAGCAGGACAAATTGAGTTGATTGTACACGTCAGGACAGAAACAACAGGCTACAAGGGCTGCCTGGGTTCACAAGGGTGTGGCAACAGGAAATGAGGAGGAGAAACCATTCAAGACATCTGTCTGGTAAAAGGCTTGATGGTGTCTAACACATGGCTGAGCAACAGAGAAACACAATATTACAAAAGACTGGTTAATATGTATTGCATCCCTGGTAGACTTCCAAAAAGGAAAGGGCAATGGTATAAAATCAGCTACTGCAAAGTCATCTCCAGTGAAACAGTTGACCCACTGAATAAATCACTGGTTGCCATAATCAGCTGCAAGCAGTGATCAAGAGAAAACTCTTAGGTCAATACAGACTAGGAAGACCACCTGCAAGTTGACTTAACAGCAAGCACAAGAGTTCAAAAAAGTAGTTAGGGCTCTACCACCTCAGAAAGAGGAGCAAAAAGGTGGAGCTGAAGAATGACCAACTCAAAACAGCATATGCAAGGACTACCCAACAGATACGTGGCTGAGCCAGGACAAGGAAAGCTATTGGTGGAATACAGAAGATCAAGAAGTTATCAAAAGAAAGGAGGAGGCCAGGAAAAAGTGGGAGATAGAAAAGACAGACTAGGCTAAGAAGAAATATCTCTTGGCTAGCAAAGAGGCTAAGAAAAGAGTTGCAAAAGCAAAAAACAAGGCATCAGAGATACTCTACCACCTTCTGGAAACTGCATCAGGTTGCAAGGTGAGGACAGAAAGATAAAGAAGTTAGTCAGATACACTTTATAAGGGTTGCCAGCAACAACTACAAGAAATCAAAGGCAGATGGAAAGAGGACTTCTAGCAGCTTCTGAATGAAGAAAACTCCACAGAAGCTGTACTCTTCCAGACACAGGCTAATGATGAAAGAAGGGAAGGACCCCACCCTAAGAAGTAAGAATAGGACTAAGGGATATAAAGCTAGGGAAAAACATCAGGCTCAGATGTGGTCAAAAATATGACCAATATGTTAGGTAAGACAGAGGAAAAAAATGGTTTCTGCAGTACTTGAAGTATTATGGAGAGATAGGCGTATCCTGGATGGCTGGAAAATTAGCAAACTAGTGCCAGTAGATACAATAAAGATGATGAGAGAGATAGGGAAGACATGACTCATAGCAGTGTGGACAGACATGGCATCCCAGATGACTGGAAAATAAGCATACAAGTGCCAGTGTTCAAGAATAAGAAGAGGACATCCACATCTGTGGGGAGTACAGAGGTACCAAACTCCTGTCACACTGCATGAAAGTCCTGGAGAGGCTGACTAATAAATTAATATATGGAACAGTTGAAAATAAGATAGGATATGAGCAGCTCGGATTCAGACCAGGATGCAGCATAACTGACCTGATGTTTGGTATGAGACAGTTGAAAAGAAGACAGAGATGAACAGAGTCAAACCAGACATTCTTAGACTTGGAGAAAGCATATAACAAAGTCCCAAGAAAGCTGATTTGGATAGTACTGTGATGGTTTGATATCCAAGAAACATTGGTAAAATATTGGTAAAACAGTGTTTGGACTTTAAGAGAGGTTTCTGGTGAAAGTAGGTTTTATTTATTTTATTTATTTAATATTTGTTAACAGGGAAAGTCCAACTTGAAATGTAGCCAATTTTCAGCAGAGGCCCAGGGAGAAATGCTCCAGGTGTATATCACAGTTTAGTTCTATGCCCATTGCTGTTTTTGCTGGTGATGGACTACATTTGTAAACAAGTTGGAGGGGCCAGATTAACAAAGTCGGTATATTAGGACAATATAGAATTACAGGCAGACTCTTGAGCAAGAACTTCAGCAATGGATAGGGGAACAGACTGCTAAAGTGAAGGCACATGAGAGGACACTGAGTACAGATAAGACAGTTTTAATTGCTATAAACAGGGGAATCAGAAGAAGCTGAGAATTTAGATAGAAGGGAAAACAGTGGAACAGATAAACGGCTTCAGGTATCTGGCAGGGGTAACTACAGTGGTAGCAGAACTCAGAAACAAAAGAAAAAAAAAAATGAGAACCAAACAGTGAGTTTGTCAAAGAGAATATGCTGGTTGTCCAAACATGAAAGTCACCATTCATATATACTTCCAGGAAGCAGAAGACCAGAAAGTGAATCCCTCAAAGTACATATGAATGGTGGCTTTCATGTTTGGGTTACCAGCATATTCTCCTTGGCAGACTCTGTTTGGTTCTTAGTTTACCTAGTAACCTGGTAGGGGTGTTTGAGGAAAAGAGAAGCATAGCTAGCTCAACCAAGTGCCCTGTGCCACAACAACAAAGGAAGGTCTCAGCTCAAGTGAAGAGCAAATAAAAAACAAAATAAGGTACCTCTGCAAAACAACAGCAGGATGACAATTACCTGGTTTCTTGCCAAGAATACACAATCTCCCCCTCCAGCTGCTCAAGTGAAGAGCAGAAAAAGTATTCTTTCGCATGCATGGCCGACCTGCCCTCTTACCCCTGCCCCCAAACCTCCACCTATACAGTTTATACCCTACAGTTACTACAGTTTAGAACATACATGGAGTGTTATAACACTCACTTTTGACTGCAAATGCAATACTGCTTCTAAGGTCTGATATGCATTAAAGAGTGATTGTGACCAGTTGATCACACTCTGAAATACTTAGCACCTGGGGAAGCTGATACCTTCATTACGTCCTGGCTGTGCTACTGGAGGAGAAGGGAAATCTGAATGAGGAAGTCAATGTTAGAATCAGAGGTGCTGCAGCCAAATGGAACAGAGTGTCACAGGTAGTGTATGACAGAAAAGTGCCAAAGAAGCTTTAAAGTAAGTTGTACAAAACAGTGGTGCTCCCTTCACCTGAGAATTATAAGATCTCAGCGTTAGTATATATAAATAACAAGGTGTTGCAGGGGGGCTTGATGTGTGTGCAAATATTTGCAGATCAAGGATATGGAAAGATTTGACTGAACTGACAGTGTGTGTGTCTGTGTGTCTTGTCTAGTGGTAATATTAAAGAAAAGATATTTAGTATCTTAATGTGCGGGGTTGGTGCTAGAAAGTGGAGATGGGTTAAGATATGCACATAGGTTTCCGCTTAGAGAAGTTACAGGTTAACAGAATGAACTTAGAGCACAGCATTTCTTTCAATTTCTTGAAATACCTGATAATCAACCTCCGTTCATTTGACATTTAACAGGGTCCTATTCACTGTCACAGTCAGGCTATCACACCAAAGTTACAGATGAAGTTGTGGTAGTAAATGGACGAACCTAAAACAAAACCTTAAGATGTTTTTGAGTAGCCAATATTGGTGATCTCTGAATGACTTCTACCTTCTAAGTCTGCAGCTTGATTACCCTTTTTCTTGTCAGATAGTCTAAGTACCACTCTTCAGCCATGCCAGTTTACATTTAGTGGTGTGGACTGTCAAATTTTGCCTGACAGAGTTTAAAACTGCATGGCCCCAGGAAAGATAACTTTCCCTTTCATCTGGGAAAAAAAAAAACACATCATCAAGATAAACTGATGTATACTTTGCGTAAGATTTCAAAATCTGGCCCATATGCCTCTTATTTTTTTCTAGGTATCCAGGTAGGCCAACTGGCATGAACCTATAATGAAAATGTCCATCCAGAGTAGAATACAGTTTCTCCTTTGCCTCTGAATGTAAAGATATTTGCCAATAACCCTCGGTCATGTCTAAAATACAGTAGTATAGCTTTGCCTATTTTTTCAGCCAGTTCACCAAGCATAGGACAAAATTATGTAATTTTCTGAGCTCACTAAATTCCAACTGATTAATGAACTAGTATAAAGACACGTGTCTCATTGACACGTTAAATCTTTAATAAGTCTCAAAATTAAGTATTTTCTGATATTAGATGCATTTTAAGAATTACCAGAGAACCTCATTGTGGTATTAGTTTACGTGAATTCTGTCTGGGAATTTGAAAAATAGGCTCATGTTGTTGATTATGAATTCCTTAATTCCTGTCTCTTCCCCACTGGCTGTTCTTCTCCTGTGCTAACATACCGACATGCTGTGAGGCTTTAACTTTTACAACATACAGACTTAACTAGAGAAACTTCTGTTTTTTCACTCTAAGGACTGAAAGCATTTATATGATTAAAGCTGTTCGGTTTTGCTTTTGTCAGCTTACCTACTTTGTAATTAATTTCAGCTAATTTCTAGACTGCTTTTCTTTCATTAGTTACATTTTTTCTGGACCGCATTCTCAAAGCATTTTTTCTATATTATTGCTGGTGGAACAAAAAGCTAAGCTTACATAATCATTAATATCTGCTTCTTTTCAAAATGTCTAAGTAGCTATATAGATGTATTCATGCATGCAAGACTGTATATCACTGGCTACAATATGTAGAAAGGGGAAACATTCTGTGGTGAACAACTGACAAACTTCTGCCTAAACTCAAGCAATGTTGCTGAAACAGCAAAGCAGTCCTTTATTTTTTTTTTTCTCTTTCCCAAAATTTATCACTTACTTCTACCAACAGTTCTGTCATCATACAATGAACAGTTCCGGCAGCCATTGTTCATTTTCAGTTAGTTGTATTGATGCATCATGCTTGAAGACGACAGACATAGCGGAATTTAAAATTACTGCTTTTGTTATGTGCTGGTGAGTCATATATATTTTTGCTCTGGACATCTCAGATTTATTCACAGATGTACATTTTTACAAACTGTAGCCTCAGTTTGACAAGCATTAGCATTTTTGATTCTCTACAACATTAGGGGAGTCAGAAGGGTACAGTATGCACTACCATGATGCAAAATTCATATAGTATAAATAGAAAGCATGCTGAGATACACAACGCTAATAACTGCAACCAAGTCAGTGAGTGGATAATAGTACCCATAATAGTATCAAAGGTTTACACAGCACATACAACACCATACCTCTCAACCTGGAAACATCAAAAATCTGGACAAGGCCCATGAAAAATAGGTACAAATCTGTACGCTGATTAACATCTAATTTGCATACATAATTATGTAACCCCTCCCACTCCAGTGGAATTGTGGGATACTACCTTTTGAACGCAAATTGAAGAACAGACAACCAAAACATGGCACCAGACCAGAGTCCCCCTGCAGCCATTCCAGAGTCCTGTTACCTGGCTATTTTGCCCCATTTACCATAACACTAATGTACGCATACTGCTTTACTTCTACAATGATTTGAATTTTATTTTTACATTTTACAGCACAACAATGCAGAAACACTAAAAGACATCATCTGGTAAACAAAACAATACTGTCTCACAATGAAAATAGGCTTGACATTAAACTTTGCCCTTGAAACTCACATTCATTGAAACAGCATTGAAATCCACACCACATCCAAAGAAAATGCATCTGGCTAGTGGTGGATAAAGATTACCTTTGGGCTGTTTTCAAATCATTGGCCCCTTGCACACAAAACAAGATAACATACATGTGTTCTTTTTTTTATACACCTTCCTGACTTTATTAATTTATATTCTTTATATAATACAACACACATGTTAGAGCGCATTTTAAATTTATTGTTTGAACATTTTACCAGTAATCTGTACTGTAGGCAATGAAACGAAACACATGAACCATTAATGACAAAACTGCCCAATTCAGAACTTTTCCATCATAAAAGTCTGCTTCCACACCCACACTATAAATAGAATGACAGTAGTGTAAGCCATAGGCATCTTGCACAGCATTTCGCACTTATTTTCAATTTCATTTTTTTGGGGGGGAGGGGGACAAAAGGTGAAAAACCAGGAACACATTTTAAACATTGCTTGTATAATTTTGTAAAGTTGCTAGAATAAAATGTTGTGCTACCATCATGCATTTCACTGGCAGGTTTTGAACCCAGGACTCTATGCACTACATTCAGAACAACATACCACTATCCCACATCAGCAGCTGCCTGAAAAACAGGAAGACTGAAACTTAATAGCCATCATTTAGTGAATTAATTTCTCACTTCTCAACATAGCTCTTAACCTCAACACAAAAAACATGGACAAACAACAAAGCCAATAATAGGGGAATACAAATTCAGTTCTCACTTCTCACTCACCATACCTCTGAACTGTTAGCACAAAAACAATAATAGGGGAATACAAATTGTAATGTGTGCTCACTTCTTATCATAGCTCTAAACTCTTAGCACACAAAAAAAGTCTTCTTACTTCTCATCATAGCTCTGAAGTCTCAACTCAGTCAGAAATGGTGGTGGCTAGGGATAGTAGGCTCTTTATACCCTGTACTAAAGGTACAGGGTTTGAGCCCGAATACCTATAGCCACCAAGTGTATTATATAAACAATCCTGATGCCAGGAACTGTGGTTTTTATAGGTGTCTTATTGAAGCAAATAACAAGCACTTTTAGCAAATTCTACTTTTACTGGAACGGTGGAACCACACGTTGAGAACAGAAATGACAATAAACTGCAGGACTGTAGCGCGTTTAACCTGTGCTATGCTACCTCTCTGCACACACATGCACATCCAAAATATTTTAGCATCTGCATCAATCGATTTAAGCAGCCTTCATTCAGTAACCTGAGTACTACATGCTGCCCCAATAAACAAGATCTATATCGCAGTAGATGGGGCTTAAAATAACTTTGCATGCTAAACTGGCAGCGGTAAACCTAACATTTCCAAAATAAATGTTCTTAGCACAACCTGGTAGATCACCTGCTCTTTTTTTTTTTTCGAGCTATGACGATAGAACTCGTTTTGCCTTTGTCCAACAAAACTTTCAGTGGACCCGCCGCCCCTGGGGATGAGTTTTGATAGCGACTCCTCCACAAGCTACAAGAGACTACTTTCGTAGCGCGAGTTAAAAGTATGGTAGTTGTTAAAACTTCTTTCTGTGAATGATCATTTGTATTACGCCTGATAGGTTTGTGCTGTGTAGTAGTGGAGAATACCGTTTGATTTATGTGATTAAGAGTAGCAGAAGCTGCCTAATTCCAGCTCTTGGTTGCAGCTGAGAACTAAAAAAAATGACATGTAAAAACCTGGGGGGAATTGCCAACTCTATGGTGACTGGTAGACAGCTGGGCACTTTGGTGCCATCTGAGGAATCACTACTCTTGCAATTCGTTGGAAGGGATATGCTATTGTAAGTAAAACCTAACCATAGGAAAACAGCTCCAGAGTGTCAGAAAGGGTTGTTTTGTTTTGGTCCCCAGTGTGACAACCCCCGCTAGTGACTTTTCAACATGGCGTAGCTCGGTAATCGTCCCAACTCCCAGTCCCGAGGCAAAAATCACCTCATGAAAAATGGGCTAAGGAGGGCAGGGCTGAGTGAAGCAGCATCAAAAACATGTCATGGTGGATCCCCACCAAGCGGGAGAATATGGGGGCATTTTCACACACACACACACTTACCCTGAGTAGTGCTCAGCCTCTTCTGTTCCATCCTCGCTCCTCAGGGCTCACTGTATTCCCCCAGCTGCCATTAATCCTGGCCCCTTCAGGGCTCGCTTTCGCTGTATCTTCCGGCCCCTTCAGGGCTCGCTGACTGTATTCCCACCGTTAACTTAACCGCCAGCCGGAAATGAGGATGCGAGCTCCTTGAGCTCAATTCTGACTGGCTGTTAGCCTGACGGTGCTGACGTCATCACGCACGTGATGACGTCAGCTCCGACAGCGCGAAAATTTTAAAAAAAGAAAAAAAAAATCAGAAATGAAGGGATGCCACTCGGGGAATCGTGGCATCCCTTCATTTGGACCCCAAAACTCGGTAAAAAACGAGTAATTCGGAACGGTTGGGAGGTCTGTACAACACACACATCTATATCATACTCATAATTTCTGAACTAATAACCGTATTAATGAAAGTAAAGCTTAGAGTATTCTCTGTTTGTTCTGCTTATCTGAAAAGTACAGAAATTGAAAACACATGCAGTCCACTTCATCTACAACAATTTCTTTAATGTTACAGGGAAGTCAAAGACATATTTGGAAATGATCCCTTTTTACTATTATACTGTTTTAGTGACTGTAGGTTATAAAATACATTTTATTAATGTGTACATGGGAGAGAGATTTCAGCACATCATGTGCACAGCATAAGATTCAAAATCAGTATCATGAATCAACTTCTTAAAGTTGTAGAATACAACAAATATACAGCTAAAGGAAAGGGGAAGGCTGGTTTAACTCTCATCTGTGTTGGGTAAAAAGGCAAAAGAGTAATTAATTTCCTGTTATCTTAGACCTGGAATAATTAGTATATATATTTTTTCATTTAATGCATTTACTTCCATTATAAAGGCAAATAATGGCCGAGCATTAATAACACACTGAATATAAAACAATGTTTTCAGTTGGTCATTCAGGCAGAATCAGCAGTTGCTCTCTTTCAATCTGTATGTATTGATTCAACTATATATCTAAACTCCATGGTGAATGTGCTAATACTTATTTTACCGAAGGTATTATGATGGTAAATCTTTACAAAGTGATGTGATATGCATCTTTACTAAAATAATGAAAAGTTTACTTAAAATAAAAATCGCAATTTTGTGTATGTTTACTCACACTATCTGCATGTTGTGGTTCACTGAAAGTTATGATTTTATTTACAATTTGTAACATGCACGCACATCAGTTTTGCTTCTCCATTCTCCCTAACCTATGCATGTGTACACTCCTCTATTACAGTGCTTCTTTTGCTTTGGAAAACTGTACAAATCCCACCAAATAATCAATGCCCTTTACTTCTAGTCTATCAAGAGTGAAACATCTGTTATAACCATGTATAAAGATACCAATAATTTCTTTAGGGCTTCAGACAAACAGTCTGCAAAACTCTAAACAGTGTGCCAAGCATACAAAGCAAGTTACAGTATTTAGCAGTATTCATCTCTCTGAATATTACAGATCTTGAAACTTCTCAACTTCTTAGAGAAATGGATCTGAGCACAATGCTGTACATCTCTAGCAGTATACAAAGACATTGCAGATTACTAAACTTCAATATTCAACACAGTCTATATACATCACTGTCCATATGATATATATTTGTTTGGAAAATTAAAAATGTCTAATCAAGAGCCTCCAGTTTTTAGTACAACCTTGTCTACTTTCACTTCTTTGCAATAGAAATTTATAATTTGTCATTGAAACACTACCATGAGACAGCACATGTTAGGGTAGAGGCCTCATGTTAAAATTCCCAATTTTCCAAACCATCTCTAATTCTGTACTTGCAGATTGTACACCAGTGTATATTATCACATAGGCAATCCCATGCCTTGATATTATCACATATGCAATCCCATGCCTTGATATTATCACATATGCAAATCCCATACCTTGATATTATCACATATGCAATCCCATGCCTTGAAATAATACCTTTCCCTCTCATCATTTCTCTATTTGGGGTATCTAACTCCAAAAACATACGAAAATGTGAGTCTACAATGGCCAAATCTAATCTCTTTTTATTCTAAAAATCTACCTGGATCCGAATAAAAAGTATGTTTTCTTGCATTATTTTTGTGATGAGTAATAAGATACAACACAGTTTTGAACTTCATATTCTAAATGCAATGGGTCTTTTCAGAAAAATAAGACACGAGCTCAGATTTAGCACTTCAGAATTCACCAGTGTGACATGATCCTTAAGAAGATTGTAATTGATTAGTAGCCATTGCTTTACCAGGATTAAACAGCAAGCTTTGTATGCAAGTGCCCACTCCCATGAATGTAAATTATGACTAGATTTCCTCCACCATTACTATGTTTAATGTGTACCACCGTGCAAAAGTTGGTGTTTAAAAGCATTTGCATTACAACATCTCATCCAGTGCACTAATAACCTTCTAAGATTCTCTCCAGTCTTAAGACAGCTGTCAAATTTTTCATTAGAACTTCCAATTTATTACTAAGCAAATATTGACACACTGGTAGAATGTCACAACAATGATGTGCATAATATTCATCATTTTGCATACTTCCACAAAATTATGTCTTTTTCCATAGCTCTACACACTTAACTACTCACTTAGACCTTTTATGATGCTTACAGCCTCAGATCCTGCAGAATTACTCAAAATGTTAGTTTTTCTTCATCCCTGCAAGACTGGTCATTCATTTTTACATTTTTTTTACTCAATTCTACTTTATCTGTCTCATGGGCAATATTGTGGCCATCTTTTTGTGTACCCTTTAAATGGAAGCTGTTTTCAAATCTGCCTCCAATCTCATCCTGTCAACAGTCTTCACAATGTATGATTACTTCTTATATCACACCAAGTTCTGTCTCATAGTAATGACTCATATAGTACCAACATCACAAACTGACTCATTTCTAAAGCTTATAATCATATGCATCTATGGATTCTGTAGAATTTGTTAAGTCTTGTGCCATTATGAATAACAAGTACCCAAAAGACAGCAGATCATCCTTTAGATCATAGTAACTCTGAAAATTCTTCATAATCACTGCGGTACTCTCATTCTCACTCAAAACACTGAAATGCACTACAAATTTTCAGAGCATTTTACTCTAACATAGAGGAACACAGCATGCTGCACCATTTCAAACTTATCAGATAGACCACTCAATTTTTTTCATCTACAATTTCTAGTTCTCAGGGAAAAATCCTGGAAAAGGTTATTGTGACCATAGCTTCCCCATTTCTCAAACAAAGGAGTAATTTAATTGTCTAAAATTATTGGTCATATTCCTAGATTTAGGATTTGAAACAATAATATAGGATATCACAGGCTATATGGTTTATTACGCTTCAAAACTGGGACATGATATACATATAGAGGAGGCTAATCGTGTCAATATTTTTAAAGATACACCCATACATATATTACACAAGCATAAAGCACATTAATAATTTTCAACAATATCTCTCTTTTTGAGTAAAAAAAGAAAACATGTTATTTTATATTTTAAAAAAACAGTCAATCTCCACAGATATAAATGAGGAATTGAAGATGATTTCCTTGGCAAATTAGAATAAAATTTCACTTTATGACGGAATAGCCTGCTACATTGCAGTGTGTCCATTTTAAAACTGTTGACCAGGTAAATAATTAATCTAAACAGACCAACTTTAGGAGCACATTAAAAGGGGACCTACATTTACAGCATACCAAATGAAATATGGATTTTATAAATGACAGAGGCTCATAATCATACAAGGATGCACAGGAAGGAAAATAGAATTTTGCTTGGCAGGATATCTTTGAATGTTTTTGAATCTCTGCTGCATGAAACAGATTTGAACAAAACTATGACTGACTGCATATTGTGATGACGTATAGTATTACTAATGTATATTTAACTAGTTTTAAATTTTGAGAAAATATCACTATACAGGTTAACAGCATTAGTCATGTAGTTTTTTTTGTGAAAAAAGAAGCAAAACTATTTTGCAATGATATGTGCATGAAACCAATGACAGGAAATGAAAGTTGTTTAGGTAGGAAAGATGACAGAGGATTGAGAAATGTTAAATCGTGTTGTACCATATGTGTTACTAAATGGAATATAGAAGCAAAAGTGAAAAAAAAGCTATAATGACGATACAACCTTTGGAAAGAGTAATATTTACATAGTGCGTTGAGCACAGTGATTATGCTACAATATCTGGAAAAAGACAAATCAGTTAAGCATGACAGTGGCGTGAAATCTAACTTTAACAAATGTTAAGCTCTCCCTGCTAAAGTTAAGGTCAGGTCTCATACCAGGTGGTAAAATCTGCCTGTACTGATCAACAAATGGCAACAGCATCCCAAAGATTTGTTAATCCCTACTGTCCACATGAATACAGTGTAATAAACCTAAAACCTAGCTGGAATAACAGGATGTATATTCACCTGCATTTTCGTAAGGATACCAACTCTGAAACTCAAATGTCATTATTTAGTGACTTCAGTCCTCAGTGGTGCTTCCTAAAAACCTCAGCTTTATGAGGAACAGACTAACAATATGAAGCAATTACCTAGACCTTCTGTGAAAATCTAGAGCAGAGAGCCATGACAGGTTAGTGTAAACATATTGGAAGGCAGTACTCAGCCTTTCAGACAGTGAATGCCAAATGTTTTACAGCTTTGAAAGCCAGCAAAAACACAATTTTATTTTCTGTTTTACTGTACGTAGAAGTACATGGAACAGAAAAAGCTCTATACACTATAAAGAATTATGACAGTCTCACCGATCATAACCCATTATGTGTTCTTGACGTGGATGCCAAGATTCGCCTCTCGAGCTTCACTAAAGTGGAGTATTTCTTGGCATCTATGTCTTGAATATATAAGCAGGTTATGATCAACAACTCAGTCGTAATTATCTATGTCAAAAATGTCAAGTTTATATGGTCAAGGCTTTGAGAGGAAAATAAAAAAAAACAAGGATATGTAAGGTCCATTGTCTGACAGCTTAAGAACAGAAACTTTGCTTTCAGTAAATTATGTTGCCGTTTGGGCTTAAACAAACTGAAGAAGAAGCAATAAACATGCCACAGGACAAGTAGTTCTGAACTGCACACACATGCTTTGTGATACTATAGTAAGTTTATTTTTACAAAATTATCTGTAGCTTGCTTTACCCAGGAACGTTCATTTGCCAAACAGAAGTTCAGATCACAGTCCAGTGAATTTATTTTGTATTTGCAGTGCCTAAACTCCAACTCTGCAGTGTCACATGACATCCCTTAGAAAGGTTTTGGTTACTGTACATGTCACTAGGTAAATTAAGTAGGCTTGAGACACTTTAATGAATAAAAAGGATGTGATAGTCTGGTGACTGCATGAATGAAGACATGAATTGACTGATTATGTGTCTTGTGCTCTGCCACCCTGCCCTACACATGCTTAATCTGTTTCTCTATTGGGCCTCTCACATGTAAGCCAAAGTTGGAGTGCTGTAAAGATAATGTATCTAAATATTATGAAAAGCTGTACTTCAGGTGTCTGCAGTGTTTATAAAAGGCATGCTAGGTAAAAAAAAAAAACAATTTTCCTCTCTTCCAGCTGTCCATAGTGTGCAGAAAGCTGACATTAATATCAGTTGTTGCATAATAAAAAATTCTATTATACTTGTGTCCTGTTCTTTCTTCAGTTCAGAAATCAATGAGACATTTAAATGCAGATCACAGAGTTTCCTAGCAATAAAGAGATGACAGATCAGAAAGCAGCCTGAAATTAAAAATGACAAAAGCATCTTTTGTCCTTCTGGGATCTACTAACCTTTCACACAAAGGCTTCGATATGGCATACCATCTGTTATTTGCAACCAAGGAAATTCACAGACAGTAACTGGATTTTCTAAGTGCATATTAGAGTACAGATTTAAAGTTAACAGATGTGAAGTCCACATACTTCAAGAAGCAGGTAAAATGAGTTTTTCACCTATTTGATGAGGTCATATTACTTATTTTTCATAGCAATGATTTATGTTGATGTGTGTGTGTGTGTGTGTGTGTGTGTGTGTGTGTGTGTGTGTGTGTGTGTGTGTGTATACACACACGCACACACTGTGTTTGAGTGAGTGTGTGTATGTATGTATGTAGGTAGGTATAGTTATATACTTCATTTAATAATCTTTGTCCACTGAATGAATTTTAATCAGTTGCTAAAGGCATAAAAATAACTTGCCAAAAGCTACTTTCATGAATCTCAAACTTTTCTTCTGCATCCCCATGTTCCCTTATCTACATATACAAACTCCAGTCAAACAACAATACAGTAAATGGCAAGCTATTAGCAATGAGACTGATCCCCATCAAATTTACTTTATGACACCAATATGTCCTGAAAAAAAGTTTGAATAGCCAGGATCCCTAATTAACAATTGAACCTTGCTCCTCCCATCTTTTGACCTACTAAGTTGCTATAACAAGTTCCAGTGTACAGGAAAAAGAAATTCAACAAAAAAATGCATTCTGAACACAACAAAAATCGTTGTCATAGTCATGTTTGGTTACAACATATTTTCTTTCCTCATGCTACAAATAAGGTGAATTACTCCAGGAAGACTGTCAAATATAAATAAAGTACAGTTTTGTACCTACCATAAATGTAGATGTTCGAGTGTTCACACTGCTGCAGTCATCACACTTGGGTTATCCTGCCATCAGGTGGTCCCGCAGTCGGCCAGAGTTCCAAAGTCTTGGTCCAGCGTCGGTTGCTGTCGCTTCTTCCCTGAGGTCAGTGCGCCAGGGGTATATAATATGCATCCAACGCCATTTTCTTCAGTTTTTCTTGCCCCAGATGTCAGGTGCCCCCAAGTAGGTAGGCAATACATATTGCTAATCAAAAATATACATATAAAATAAAAACAATACCTTCAGTTACCAGCAAATACACCACAAAGGTTGTAAAGGATAGAAAGGTATAGATAAGTCCAGCTATTTCAGAGGGGATGGAGGGAGGGTAACCTGGACTGCAGCAGTGTGAACACTCGAACATCTACATTTATGGTAGGTACAAAACTGTACTATGTTCACGTGTTACACTGCTGCAGTCATCACACTTGGTTTGAATCCCAAAGCTAAGGTTGGGTGGCTGGTCTATAAAGAGTTAGGATTGGCTATGAGGCCCTGCAGAACTGCAGTGGCAAATCCTGCTCTGGATTTAGAGTAAAGAGGCAGGTGGTAATGCTTGGTGAAGGTGTGCACTGAACTCCAAGTTGCAGCCTCCAAAATTTCCTCGGTAGGTACTCCTCTGAGAAAGGCTGTTGAAGTGGCTGTTGCCCTGGTGGAATGAGGCCTAATGTTATTAGGGACTGATTTTCCATGCTGTGTGTAGCAACACCGAATACAGTGTCCTATCCATTTGGAAATAGTCTGCTTTTAGATAGCCTTGCCTTGTGATCCTGCAGAATATGCTACAAACAGTTGTTCAGTTTTCCTGAAAGCTTTTGTTTTGTCCAAGTAGAAGCGTAGCTGTCTGTGTATGTCCAAAGAATGCAAAAGTTTCTCCCATATATTTTGGGGGTTTGGATAAAAAGTAGGCAAATGGATGGTTTGCTTAAGAGCCACACTAGATACCACCTTTGGCATGAAGGTAGGGTTTGTCCTTAAAGATACCCTGTCCTGATGAAAAATTGTAAAAGGTTCCACTGCCATTAACGCCTGTAGCTCTGAGACTCTTCGTGCTGAAGTTACTGCCAGGAGCAAAGCTGTTTTCCATGATAAAAATTTTAGATCGGCTGTATTGGCTGGCTCAAAGGGTGGTAGGGTCATTTTTTTCCAAAATGAAATTGAGGTCCCAAGTTGGTGTTGGTGCTCTCTGGGGTGGTCTTATGTTTTTAGCCCCTCTGAGGTACTGCTTTAGCAAGGGATGAGAAAAGCGGAGGCATGGATCTTGATTGATGAAAAGGAGAGGCCTCTGTCCAGCATCTCAGTTAAGTATTGTAAAATCTGAGGAATGTTTGGAACAAGAGGGTCAAGGCTGTGAGCCTGGTTCCAAGAGCAGAATCTCTTCCATTTTTCTGAGAAAGCTTTCCTGGTGCTAGGCCTCCTGGCCTCCAAAATGACATCCATAACAGCTCTAGAGAGAGGTGTTGCCTGTTTGACTAAAGTATCTGCCATGCAGCTAGGTGTAGGGTTTTGAGCTGACTGTGCAGGATCTGATTGTTTTGTTGAGTCAGAAGGTGTGGAATTTGGGGCAAAATCCATGGTGGGCGCCGAGCCAAGTTCCTTAAGATAGGGTACCAGTGCTGGTGTGGCCAGTCTGGTGCAATCAGGATCATCTCTGTTTTTTCTTGTCTGGCTTTTAGGAGTACCTGTGAAAGGAGAGGCAGTGGTGGGAAGACATAGACTTTTAGGTTTTTCCAGCTGAACAGAAGAGCATCCACTTTCCATGCTTGTTTGTGATAAGTCCTTGTGCAGAATTTTTGTAGTTGGCAATTCAGTGGGGAGGCAAAAAGATCTATGTCTGGGCATCCCCATTTTTGTGTTATCATGCTGAAGATTTGTTGATTAAATTTCCATTTGTGAGAGTCATTGATATTTCTGCTTAGGTCGTCTGCCAGAGTATTTTTCTTTCCTGGCAGGAATTGTGCTTGCAGGTGAACTTGGTACGTTAGAGCTGTGTTCCACAAGGTCATGGCTTGCCTGCACTGGGGATAAGAATGAGTGCCCCCTTGTCTGTTTATGTACCACATTACTGTGATGTTGTCTGTCTTTAGTAATAGTTTTCCTGGATGTAGAAGGTCCTTGAAAGCTGTTAGGGCATTTTGAACAGCCAACATCTCTTTTTGATTGATGTGAAGATGCATCTGGTCTGTGGTCCACTTGCCCTGAATGCATTTTCCTGCCATGTGTGCTCCCCAGGTGTAATCCGAAGCATCTGTTGTTAGAGTTTGCCTGGCTGTGGGTTGGGTAAAAGGCTGACCCTTGTTTAGGTGACATGCCTGTGCCCACCATCGAAACTCCTGTTGTAGGCAGGGAATCATTGAAATTACTGCTTCTAAACTGTGAGAGTGTTGAGTCCAAACACTTTTTAGGTACCACTGTAATTTCCTCATATGCAGTCTGGCATATGGTATTAGTAGTATGCAGGATGTCATGAATCCCAAGGCCTGCAGAATTTTTCTTGCAGGGAGATGGGACTTTTTTGCCAGTAATTGAAAATATTGAGTTAGTTGAACTTGTTTGTCTGGCGTGAGGTAAGCCATCTGGGCCATTGTATTTAAGCTGGCACCCAGGAATGTAATCTGTTGTGAGGGCACTAGTTTTGACTTCTTTTCATTTACTGTGTACCCTAGAGAAATTAGCAACTTTTTCACAAACGCCAGATGCTGTAGAAGAATGTCCTTTGTCTCTGCTTGAATGAGGCAGTTGTCCAGGTATGGATATATTTGAATTATTTTTTGTCTGCAAAATGCAATTACTGCTGCCAGGCACTTTGTGAAGACCCTGGGTGCAGTAGATAAGCCAACGGGCAGTGCAGATAATTGGTAGTGCATTGTACCGGCTTTGAATCTGAGGTATCTTCTGCAATTTTGTCTGATAGGGACATGCAGGTATGCCTCTTTGAGGTCCAGATTAACAAGCCAAGCCTTCTTGCCCAGCATAGGTAGAAGCTGCTGTCATGTCAACATTTTGAATTTCGGAATATCCAGGTAAGTATTCAGAATTGAAAGGTCCAGTATGGGCCTCCAGGCTTTGTCCTTTATGGGGACCAGGAAGAGTCTTGAGTAAAATCCTTATCCTTGTTCCTGTTGTGGTACTTTTTGTATAGCTCTCATGTTCATGAGGGCTGAAGTTTGTTTTTGTGCCTCTGCCCATTGATTTTGTGGCAGGTCTGGCATTCCTTTTAGCTTTGGTAAAGTATGAAAGTGGAATCTGTAACCTTGAGACACAATATTCAGGACCCATTTGTCTTGGGTGATTGTTTGCCAGTTTTGAGAAAAAAGTGCTAGCTTTCCCCCTAAGGGGGCTTCCAAAAGTGACGTGCTTGGAGTACGCAGAGGAAAGTCATTGTGACTGTTTCCTGTAAGGTTGAGACTTGTCCTCACCACCTTTTGGGGTTGAGGTGCCCCACTGTCATTGTCTGTCTTAGCCTTGGGGTTGAGATCTGCCTCTTGGGCGTCTGTATCTGCCTCTCTGTGGCCTGTCTGACACTGGAAAGGACCAATTTTTTGTTGGCCAATTTCTGCTAAACCGAGGTGGCTGTACCTGTAAGAAATCCTTGACTGTTTGCATAGATTTAGCTTTATCCTCCATTTTCTTTAACACCTCTTCTGCCTTAACACCAAACAAGGTATCATGCTGTAATGGAGCATCCAATAATTTTGCCTTAACATGATCACGTAAACTCTGTTCTTTTAACTAAGCATGTCTTCGAATAACAGAACCTGTAACTGCGGCTCTACAAGAGGCCTCTAAAGAATCAAAACCACATTGCAGAGTATGTTTTGCCACCTGTTCAACTGCATGCAATAAATCCTGCATTTCTTTACAATCAGGAGCTTCTGAGCTTGCAAGCATTTTCGGTTTTAACTGAGCCATTAAATATTGTTGGTACTTAAGCATGTGAAACTGGCAATTTAAAGCTTTTACTGCTTTCTTCCCCCATCTATCCAAAGCTCTGGAATCTCTGTCAGACAGTACTGGATTTTTTGCAGTGGAAGCCGTAACCCCTTTTGGACCCTGGGAAATAGTTTCTGGATCAGCAGAAGGGTTTTTGTAAAGAAACTTGTCGTCATGGACTCTATAATACCTATCTGGCGTGGCTGGAGCAGGGGGCAAAGAGTCAGGAGATAAGCTGGATTCAGAGAACACATCATCCACAATATCTAGCACAGGCAGAATAGCCTGGGGCCTGTGCTGAGGCAATAAGAGGAAATTCCTGAGCCTTTTCTTGGATTCTGAGTAATCCTGACTTTCCCAATAGAAATGCTCCCTCATGGTATGTAAAGTTTCCCCAAAAGAATAATCCTCAGGAGGAGAGGCTGAAGGGATAGATTCCTCAGCATCAGAGTCCTCATACGGGGGTAAAGAGTATCCCTGGTCTGAAGAGGAATCAGAGGAAATGGAAACCTGATCAGAGGAGTCATAGTCTGTATCCTGCCTAGGCCTTTTCTCAGGAGGGGGATGGGAACTGATTAGAGCAATGAGGTCTTCGGCCATTTTAAGCATCTGTTTCTTAGGCATGGAGGACTGTCCAGGAGAATGCTGTACTTGTTTCTTTGTCTTTAATAGTACCTTTGTCTTGGCTGTTGTTTTAATGGTAAGTTGTGAAGGTCTGAAAACACCCTCAGAAGCCAATGCCGGCTCAGTGGCTCCAGACCCATCTGAGGGATTAGTTTCCATAGGCCCAATACCTTGAGTTTCCAGAGGCCTAGATGTCTCCACGTGGGAGTCGGAAGCGACCTGTGGCTCTGAGGTAGCGGGTGTCAGGGGCTGCAAAAGCGCCTCACTGAGAACTGGTGAACTGGCGACTGGCCTAGAAGAGGTTTTGTTGGTTTTGGACATCGGATGCCTGTCTTTATCCTTGTCTTTGCGTTTTTTCGGTATTGAGGTCGTCAGCTGATCTGACGGCATGGCATAATTGAACCTTCGGCCAAAGTAGTGTAAAGCAAAATCAAAATGTCTTGTTATAGTGCGTTTGTTAAATCTAGCACAAAACCGACAACTAGTGACGTCGTGATCAGGGCCTAGGCATGGAATACAGGAACAGTGGAAGTCCTTATGAGGTATTTGCTTCCCACAAGAAATACAATTATTAACTTTTTCTGACATCGGTCTAAGGCAAGAAAAAGATTTCCCCAACGGGGTACTTAGCTTTATTGAAGACTCAGGATCTGAAATTCGACTTCGAAAATCATAGGAGTCGGCCGACCGGCACTTGCGGACTGCTGCTGCTTCGGGAACTGTGCGGCAAGAAAGACTGAAGAAAATGGCATTGGAAGCACATTATATATCCCTGGCGCACTGACATCAGGGAAGAAGCGACAGCAACTGACGCCGGACTAACACTTTGGAACTCTGGCCGACTGCGGGACTGCCTGATGGCAGGATAACCCAAGTTTGATGACTGCAGCAGTGTAACACGATGAACATCTAACCACTCATCTCAAAGCCTTAGTGATGTTAATACAATGCTTGGGTAAAAGTCTGATAATTCTAGTTAATGGCCTTTATAGACTACTGGTAATCTTTCAGTAAACATAAACCATTCCTGCTGGTTCTCAATACATTCATCTTTCTGCTGTAACTGGGTATTGCAAAGCACGTGTTCCAGAATGTTCATTTATGTGACAGTAACATTTCTACACATTTTCTGATGATCTTTGCATCTTAATTTTGCTTAGTGTTTTGTGAAAGGTCTTGAATCTGCTTGGAAAACACAGTCTCCTCTGTCAGTCTGATATACGTTAATACTATATCGGAATTAGTATGACATATTTTAATATCTAAAGCCCATTGTAAAGCATATTGGTTGGCATCCACATTATCAACTTAATCTAGGACACACACAACTATTTTTACTTAAATTACTTTTCTTTTCTGAAATATAATACTGACCAAAGATGTAACAACAGTGATGAAACGTCAGATGAAACAAACAGAATTTAAAGCTTAATGCAATTCCTCAGCATACATGCTGATTGATTATGGATGCATTGTGATGAGATGTGACCTCCTTCCAGAGGTTTCTGGTCTTGGGAATATGAGATCAAGCAATACTATTATCTCAGTTCTTAACAATACAAGCTGCTTTTAGGAACATATCAATGTTTTAAATGGAAAAGATCACCATCTATCTAGTTTTAGTACAGCAAACATGGGATTGTTAACCAGGTAATTTCCATTTCTGATTTCTTCACAATATCTCTGTCTAAAGTCAGTGTGGTTTAAACAGATTTAATAAATTTAATGTTAAAAAATTAATGATTTTGTCTTTTTCAAAGGGGTTATCTATGCACACAGTGCTTTGTCAGAGTTTTCTGAGTTTCTTACTTTCTGCTATTATAAATATAAGCATTGAAAAAATCTCTTGTGTGTAGAGACCAAACTATCAACTGTATGCATAATTCTGCAACTCAAATTCTGCACTCTGTCACATATAAATAAAATTAATGTGATTTACCTCACCATAATGACTCAAGAAAAGGGATACAGGTTTCCCTTTCATTGTTAGATGATTTGTTGTGTGTGTATATTGCAACACAACAGAGCCACTGTAGATTCATATCATTCTGTGCTCCTGCAATTTGGCAGTTTCAATGAAATTTGATGACTAAGAAAAATATATTTATAAAAATATGCTCATCAAGAAAACAGGAACATTATTACTTGATATTGAAGATAATTACTGTCATTTCTATTAAAATTTTATTTGATAAATTTTGAATTGTCCAGAGAATCCTGTCATGACCAGAGCACAAGTTTGCTTATTAATCAATGTAATGGCTCAGTGTTGGCATTTATTAACCAAATCCAGAATAATATAAGGAGATGACAAACAGTAATGGGAATGAATTTTTTTGATGTGTTTTCTACTTCAAAGAAGCTTTCAGTCAGTACAATTCCCAAAGCATTGAAAGCAATTATTTTAATAGGTATGAACTAATTAAGAGGCATATAGCAGCTTTTATTTATAAGTGTCAATAAATAATCTGGACTCGTGTTTTACATGGCTTTGTTTATATTTTTAATAGTATGTGAGACATAGAAAATGAAGAAATTGAGTGAAAAGCAAATCAGAAGACACAGGGATTAAACTGGCATTATTTTAACTAATCACTACTTACTTTAGTTCCAGAAGCTACAAGTGTATTTAGAAAGCTGGTACACATTTTCTGAACTATGTACACATTGGTAAACATTCATTCCTAAAGAATCTATGCATTTTCTTAATACAGGAGTAATACTTATATAATGCTAACTCATAAGCAAAAAACATACACAATGTACTAGATTCAAACTGTCCTACTTTTACTTCACATCTTCTGGGTTAGGGTTCAATCCTGACATCCAAATATTTTCTGAGCCCAGCTTCCATGCTCTCATCAAGTCTGCATGTGTTTTTGATACGTATTCCTGTCTTGTTCCACTTCCAAACACATTTTGTTTAACTGACTACTTTAAACAGTCCATATATATTTAATGTATACTTTTGTGTGGCCAGAGCTAGTGATGAAAAGTATTAAATTATGTGGTTCCACCTATGCAGCAGTAATACATTCAGATTTAACAAGCAAGTGACTTGTATCTCAAAATGTTAGCTTTTTTAAAAGACATTGTAGGCAAATGGCTGCATGATTTTTTCCCTCACAAAGAGCGTTACTGTGTTACAAATTATACAAATCCTTATAAAGGTAAAATTATGTTACAGTGAACAGCAAACATCCTACTTTTTCCCGCTTTTACAGATCAATGAGACATGTAATTTCAGATTGCAAATTGACTACTGCCAATAGTTTGCAGCTCAAGCAGAAAACTGAATTTGAAAACTGTCACTGATTTTTATATCCTTTTTGAGTCTACTAGCTTTTCTAAGAAATCTTATGATGTAATATGCTACCAATTGTTAGTATCCTAGGCATTTCATGAACAAAATAAAACTTTTTTTATGGTGACTTACAAGGTCATATAGAATACAAATGTTCATTGGGTGAACTTCTCACAAACAGCAGCTTATATAAGCATGTAGGTGCCTCTTAGGTCAAGAGAAGTAACTACTGTAAAGAAAAGGTAGTGCGTTTTCTAGCAACTGTTCCAAAAACACAATGATACTGACATTTGGTTATGAGAAATAAAAGCTACTAATTTGATATATGCATATGTGTGTGCATGTGTGTCTACGTGTGTGTGTGTGTGTGTGTGTGTGTGTGTGTGTGTGCATGTTTGTGTACGTGTGTGTATGGTGTGTGTGTGTGTGCTGGGGGTATGAGAAAATGTGTCTCTGCTTTTGCATCTGTCTGTATATTTATTTGATATATTTATGTAAATGTGTGGGCTTTGTACGTGTTTGCAAGTGTATAAACATTACATACATACACAATATATTTTCTTAGTGTAAAATATGTCCTCAAACAAAATTTCATATCTTACATCAGCTTTGAAATATTACACCAAGAACTACTTTTATCAATCATATAACCCCAAAAATAAGGATATAATACTAATAAAGCAAATGCAAAACATTTAAAAAAATATTCCAGTCTCTAAACAAAACAATTAGAGACTATTACTGGAGAACAGTGGATCTTCAACTGATGAGGAGGCCTGCCACCTGGGGCATCTATCTTACTGTAACACCTACATACTGGACATTGTTGCTTGCATAGATTTTATTTTTCTGGTTGGATTTAGAGTTATATTATGGGGTGTATTACATGTTTACACCGATATTTGTTAATGTATTTTTGTATTACAGTCAATATAAAAGTAGAAGTGGCTTAGTTTGCTTATTTATGCTAGAATGAACTTTATAAAATATAACTTTCATCTGATGAAATCATTAGATATTTTCTAGGGTTGGAAATTATTGCAGTTTACTATTTGTTTGTGGTGGTGCAATGCTATATCAATGCAGAGCTATGCTTGAATACCCTTATTTATTTATTTTTTTTAGCATAAAACAGGAGTGAAGGATTTTTGTATTTCTTTGGGTGGTTTCAATTTACTGTTTAGTTTCTTTAAAGGTGACTGTTCAATACTCACTAAATTATACATTTCCAGTAATTAAAATGATGTGAGAAGGTTCAATTTTTACATCAAGTTGAGAAAGGTAGTTGAAGAAATGGTCTAAACCTAGGACTGTTCATTCTTTAGACTTTAATAGCAGACTACCTTCCTTCCAATGCAGAAACCATAAGGGATTTCAACATATAATATTGCATCCCCAATCATAAAGAATATCAGCATATAATATTGCATCCCCATCATCTGTTTAGTTTCACCCAAAGTCCATACATATTTTATGACAAATATATTTTCACATGAAGGAAGCAAACTCAATTACAATCAATTCAGAACTTGTAGTACTAGCCAGGATTGGGGGATTTGCATGAAGGGTTCTTTGAAAAGAAAGAGGAGATTCAAGTGAAGACAAAATGCCAATATAACAAATATTTGACTTTCTCTTTGGGGAGTCAACAGAAATATAATGTATTTCAGTGTGTTCTTAAAGAAGTCAGTCTTGTGCCTTTCAAGCAGGATTTTGCTTTAATAATATATGCATCTTTTGTTCAAGAATATCCTCCTTTCAGAAGCAGGATGCTATGTGATCAGGTTGATCTACAAGTTCAATAGCTTTCTGTTGAAAAAAGTACAGTTTTGTACCTACCATAAATGTAGATGTTCGAGGATCCACATTGCTGCAGTCCTTACTATTGGGTAGTCCGCTGTCCAGTCGGCCCGAATACCAGAGTATATGACGCGTCGGTCAGGGCGCATTAGAGCGACGTCAGTACGTCAGGGTACTAATGCGCATGACCGACGTCATATCCTCAGTCTTTTCTTGCCCCAGATGTCAGAAGACCCTAAAAAGACAAGGCTCAAAATACCTGCACCAAAATTATGTACAATATATACAAAAATATATACAAAAATATCAACATATAACCTCACCTACACAACCACCCCTAAACACAGAGGGGAAGGAGGGAGGATAAATTGGACTGCAGCAATGTGGATCCTCGAACATCTACATTTATGGTAGGTACAAAACTGTACTATGTTCTTCGTTCCACATTGCTGCAGTCCTTACTATTGGGTAGAATCCCAAAGCAGAGGTAAGGGAGGCTGGCAAATCATAAAGAAGTAGGAGCTGACAACATGCCCTGCAAAACAGCTGTGGCAAAACCAGCCCTAGACTTAGAGTAAATAGGAAGGTGATAATGCTTAGAGAAAGTATGCACTGAACTCCAAGTAGCTGCCTCCAAAATATCCTTAGTTGCCACCCCCCTTAGAAATGCTGTTGAAGTGGCAGTAGCCCTAGTGGAATGAGGCCTAATCCCAGCTGGAATCTCCTTGCCATGATGGGAATAACAAAATGCAATGCAAAAGCCAATCCACCTAGAAATAGTTTGTTTTGACACAGGCTTGCCCTGCGAACTCAAAGCAAAAGAAACAAACAACTGCTGAGACTGCCTAAAATCCTTAGTCCTGCTTAAATAATAACGCAATTGCCTGTGTACATCTAAAGTGTGCAAAATCTTTTCCCTTTATTTTGGGGGTCTGCATAAAAAGTAGGCAAATGAATAGTTTGGTTTAAAGCCACACTAGAAACCACCTTAGGCATAAAGGAAGGATTAGTATGTAATGATACCCTATCCTTATGGAAAATCAAAAGGGCTCTACTGCCATAAGGGCCTGCAACTCAGACACCCTTCTTGCAGAAGTAATAGCCAACAGAAAAGCAGTCTTCCATGACAAGTATTTCAATTCAGCAGTAGCCGCAGGCTCAAAAGGTTGTAGAGTAAGTTTTTCCAACACAAAATTGAGATCCCAAGCAGGAGTAGGAGCTCTACGTGGGGTCTTATATTCTTTGCCCCTCTAAGAAACTGCTTGAACAAAGGATGCGAAAACAATGGTGGGTCACAATCATAGTGAGCTGAAATTGCTGCAGCATGAATCTTAATGGAAGAGAAGGACAAACCTTTGTCCAATAACTCAGTAAGATATTGAAGAGCCACACTCAAATTAGGCTCAGAAATCTCCAAATTCTTTGCTGTACTCCAAAATAAAAATCTCTTCCATTTTTCTGCATACACTTTCCTTGTACTAGGTCTTCTAGCTTCCATAATCACATTTAAAACTTGTTGAGGAAGTTGAGACCTGCTGTGTTTCAACACAGAATATGCCAGGCTGTTAGATGAAGAGAGTGAAGCTTGACATTGATCAGATGACCGTCCTTCTGAGATAACAGATGAGGAATCAGAGGTAAAGGCCATGGAGGCTTCTTTACCAGACTCCGTAGTAGTGGGTACCAGTGTTGCCGAGGCCAATCTGGAGCTATCAAAATCATCCTTGGCCTGTCTTGTCTGACCTTTAATAGTACCTTTGGAAGAAGAGGCAGAGGTGGAAAGGCATACACATGAAGGTCTTTCCAACTGAAAGACAGAGCATCCACTTTCCAAGCTGTGTGATGAAACCCCTTTGTGCAATACTTTGGCAGCTGGTGGTTTAGTGGAGAAGCGAACAGATCTATGTCTGGAGTTCCCCATGACACTGTCAATTTCTGAAATACATGAAGATCCAGTTTCCACTCGTGGGGATCCATGATTTGTCTGCTTAACACATCTGCTAAGGAGTTCTGTGCTCCCGGCAGAAACCTTGCCTGAAGAGTTAGTTGCAAGCTTAGCGCAGTCTCCCATAAAATCATTGCTTGCCTGCATAGAGGATAAGAATGTGTTCCCCCTTGCTTGTTGATGTACCACATGACAGTTGTGTTGTCTGTTAGAATCAACACCTGCCCTGGAAGAAGTAACTCCTTGAAAGCCATTAATGCAAACTGGACTGCTAACATCTCCTTCATGTTGATATGTAGATGCTGTAGTCTGGCAGGCCACTTGTCTTGTATCCACTTTCCATTTAGATGAGCTCCCAAGCAATGTCCGAGGCATCTGTCGTTAAAATCTGACTCGCCTCTGGCCGGGTCACAGAGAGTCCCTTGTTTAGGTGACATTCCTGAGCCCACCACAAAAATTCTTTTGAAGGCAAGGTATTATTTGAATGACAGTGTCCAAATCCTGGCAGTGCTGTGTCCATACATTTTGAGATACCATTGTAGCTTCCTCATATGCAGTTTGGCATTGGGAAGCACCAGAATACAAGATGCCATGAACCCTAATGCTTGAAGGACTGTCCTTGCAGTCAGCACGGACTGATGAGATAGTTGATGGAAGTAAAGTGATAGACTCTTTTGTTTGTCCGGGGTTAAAAAGGCCATCTGGGCTGCTGTATTCAGTCTCACACCCAGAAAGCACATGTCTTGAGAGGGTACTAGACTGGACTTTATTTCGTTCACAGAATACCCTAGGCATCTTAGCACTGCTATAACATATTCCAGATGCTGTAGAAGGTCTTCCTTTTCTTGAGCCAGAATCAGGCAGTCGTCCAAGTAAGGATAGATTTGAATTCCTTGTAGCCTGAAGTAAGCTATCACTGGAGCCAGAACCTTTGTGAATACTCTGGGTGCAGTAGATAAGCCAAAGGGCAATGCAGAGAACTGATAATGAGAATTTCCAGCTCGAAACCGCAGATACTTCCTGCAACTTAGCCTTATAGGCACATGAAGGTAAGCTTCCTTGAGATCTAAAGTTACCATCCAGTGATCTTTGCCCAGCAGAGGTAAAAGCTGTTGTAACGTCAACATCTTGAACTTGGGAATGTCCAGATAAGTGTTGAGGAGAGATAAATCCAAAATTGGTCTCCACGTGTTCCCCTACTTTGGTACTAGGAACAGGCGAGAATAAAATCCTAGGCCCCTTTCTGATACAGGAACTGGCTGAATGGCCCCCATCTGGAGTAACTGAGAAATTTGCTTGTGAGCCTCTTTTCTTTGTGGAGGAGGAACGTCTGGCATGCCTTTGAAAGGAGGCATTGTATGGAAATAAAACCTGTAACCGTGGTGAATGATATCCAACACCCATCTGTCTTGAGTAATTAAATCCCAATTTTCTTTGAAAAGAGACAGTCTTCCTCCCAAAGGAGCTACCAGACGAGAATCTACTGGCAGCTGAAAAGGCAGGTCATTGGGTCTGTTTACGAAAGGACTGACCCCTGCCCTCACCAGAAGTCTGAGCAGGTGAACTCCTGTTCTAGGCCTAAAAGAACCTTGAGCTCTGCCCCTACCACGCCTAGACCTACCCCTAGACTGGGAATCATAAGCAGGATATGTCCATCCCTTAGCAGGCCAATTTCTACTAAACTTCGTGGCTGCACCTGCAAAAATCTTTAACAGTTTGCATAGACTTAGCTTTGTCCTCCATTTTCTTTAAAACTGCTTCCACAGGCGAACCAAACAACACATCAGACTGTAAAGGAGCATCCAAAATCCTTGTCTTAACATGCTCAGCTAAATTCTGATCCCTCAACCAGGCATGCCTGCGAAGAACAGAACTAGTGGCAGCCACCCTCGAGGAGGCCTGTACAGCATCAAAACCACATTGCAAAGAATGCTTACCCACTTGTTCAGACACATGAACCAAATCCAGCAACTCTTTACACTCAATACCTTCCGCCAAAGCATCCACCTTAGATTTCAATTGTGAAAGGAGATAATTTTGATATTTTAGCATGTGAAACTGACAATTCAACGCCTCATGGCTAGAGTGGAAGAAGTATACACTTTCTTTCCCCACCTATCCAAAGCCCTTGCCTCTTTATCAGTGGGAACAGGATTTTTAACCACAGAGGCCTTAACACCTTTAGGCCCCTGAGAAACAGTTTCTGGGTCCGCCCTAGGACTCTTAAACAAATACTTATGAGCTTCAGGCACCCTATAGTACCTATCGGGTTTAACAGGAGCAGGAGGCAAAGAGTCAGGGTTCAGGGAAGCCTCTGCAAAACATCTTCCACCACATTCAACACAGGAGGTATAGCTAAGGGCCTATGCTGGGGTAAAACAAGAATTCCCTAAGCCTTTTCCTGGAATCAGAGTAATCCTGGCCTTCCCATTTAAAGTGCTCCCTCATGGAATGCAGAGTCTCTGAAAATGAGAAATCCTCAGGAGGAGAAGCTGTAGGAGTGGAATCATCCACATCAGAATCAGAATAAGGAGGATATTCCTGCAAATCTTCCGCAGAAGACTCAGAAGCCTCTGAACACTGTTCAAAACTATCAAACTCGGTTCCACCCTGGGCCTCTTATCAGGAGGGGGCATAGAACCTCTAATCATAGTAATCAAATCTTCTGCCATTTTAAGCATATGTTTCTTAGGTACAGAACCCGAAATGCTAGGAGAAGCCCCCACTGAAGCTGAACTTGGCCTACCTCTCAAAGAAGTTTTGGCAACAGAAGGAGAGGCTCTAACTACCTTGGGAAGAGAGGGAAGAACAGTTACCTGCGAAGCCCCTCAGCCTGGCCTACCTCCTGAGAAGGCACATCCTGTAACAGTAAAGTTTCTGCCTGAGACTCCATAGAAACTCCTGGCAAAACCTCTGGCTCCACTGAGCCTTCTAAAGAACCGACGTCCGGGACTGCCGGTTCATCAGCCCTAGGCTTCGCTGTTTTGTCCTTGCGCTTCTTGAAGCGGGCGCCAGAGCATCCGACGGCATTTTATAATTGCAACGCTTCCCAAACACTAACCTGGCACAGTCTAACCTCCTCTTAATAGTGCGTTTGTTAAACCTAGCACAAGAGCGGCAACCAACAACGTCGTGCTCAGGCCCTAAACAAGGTATACACAAGGTATGGTAATCCCTATGAGGTATCTGTTTCCCACAAGAAATACAGTTATTCACTTTTTCTGACATCCGTTAAATACTGAGGCAAGAAAAACCAAAATGTTCCCAACGGGTACTTAGCCAACTCTGATTCGGTCTGAAACTCCGGTTTCGGAAATATTTCAGAACGCCAACCTGCACTCGCAAAACTGCTTCTGCATCGGACCATGCGGCAAAAAGGACTGAGGATATGACGTCGGTCATGCGCATTAGTACCCTGACGTACTGACGTCAGTCTAATGCGCCCTGACCGACGTCAGCCATATACTCTGGTATTCGGGCCGACTGGACAGCGGACTACCCAATAGTAAGGACTGCAGCAATGTGGAACGAAGAACATCAGCTTTATTTATACATTCTGAATATCTCCAAGTTATTCTTGACTTTATTTGTATCTATCTTTTTTAAATTGAGAGATGCGCACACAGACTCTAGGATGTATGCTACAATACATACCAGTCATACTACAAAGGGCATCTCCACATTTCTGACAGTCATAATTCACTGAATGAATTGTACATTTCATATTACTCAGTGTTAGCTGCATAGCATCCAAAGCAGCTGCATGGTACACAATCCATTTTGACAGTACTCTGATTTCTACTGCAGACTGCAAGGCAGTACTCAGAAGAACTGCTGGTAATGCATCAAGGCAAAATGAAAAGTACAGCAGCCTGTACATCAGTAATGTGTGAACTGCCACATTATGTTTCATCAACACTAAGTGCAATATATCTTTAAATCAAACGTTGTGATGTCATCATCTCAGTATGTTGGCTATTACACTGTAGCAAGGGCTATTTAACATCATTATCAACACCGCATGAACTGGAAAGAAAGGAAGAGAGAATTTTTAAAAGAATTTCACTAAGTTTTTGCATCTCAGGTGGAGGAGGATGGTATATTTATATAGTGGGGGTGAAATGGGACAGGCTTCCTACTTTGACAGTATAGGCACAACAGTTGCTCTGTACATATGATTAACAATGTTGGATGTTTTGGCTTGGAATATTTTGATAAGCTAGTATGGTCAGGTGCACCTGTAAGTGCTACATTATTATTTATCTAGTTATATGATATGTGATGCATCATTATAGGTTCAGTTGTGTCACAACTGAGTAAAGAGACACAAAAGTGTATGTATGGAACAGGAGCCTGCTTCTCTGTTAACTGTCAGTGAATCTATTACCTGAGGGAAAAGACAAAGTTTCACAGAAGCCTTTGCGTCATCCATAGAGACTATAGCATAGTACAACGAGGGTGTACAGGAGAACCGTGCTTTGCAGTAACTTGACAATTGTACCTTAAATCCTCAGGATATTAATCCCAGAGTGTAATTTAGAATTTTAACACAATGTTTTACCTCCATCATCCGTACTATACAGATCTCATGGTTGGGAAGGACAGTGAGTGCTTAATTTTAGCTGATTAACTCAGCCCTGCAAATATAGATGGGACACATACACGCATACACACAGATGCATATACAACTAGGTACATGAAGGTTTGCCGTAGTACACATCTGTTTGGTGGGTACTTTGACTGCACTAACCATCATAAGCATAGTATTCACTCTTAATATCCAATGATATCCAAATAAATGATTTGCTACATGACTTTGTAAATATGGAAAATATCCTTTATGCATCCTTAGATCAAAGTTCCATAATATCCTGCAGAAGACATTACATTTTTCTTTTTTTTCAATAATATTTTTTATTATTTTTCTTTTTTTTTTATTCATTACAGAACATTTACTCAAAAGGTATACAATTGATGTTCTAACAGAAATTCTATCAATATTCTTGCAACATATTTACATTATTTACATGAATGCTTCCATACTCTCTCTTAAAAGTAAAAAAAAAAAAAATTATCTATATATCTATATATATATCTATATATAATTACATTATCTTTTTCAAAAGCATGCAGATCTCTCTCCACAGAGATCTAGTAAATATCCAATCATAGAAAACATAGTGGTGTTTTTACTCTATTTTGCATCCAATAAACAGAAATGTACATTTATTGTACTGCACTTAAAGTCACCCAGTTAGATAAATCATATCCTTTATTTCTTTAGTTTATCCTCCAACCCTGAAGATACTATTAATTTTATTTTTACAGTTTGTAATTTTTACGTGGGTTCTGTGTACGTTTTTTAGTGAGTTCTGTTACTTGTATGCATTTTACTATCAAAGTGTATATCAACAAAACAAGTAATGCAAAAACACCAAGTTAAGGATGCCTTTGTACATCACAAATTTTTAATATCGGTTTGCATTTTGACAGTTTTCTCTGAATTCAAAGCTATAACTGTTGTGTTAAGTGAAGTTTGGCACAGACAAATATGTCACGGGACTGTTGATGTCGATGGGGGGGGGGACTGGGTATTAGGTGTGCTAGTTTATCTGGGTGGCTGAGAAAAGTTAGGAAAGGGCTAAGTGAGTTGGTATTTGAAGGAAAGTGAGGTAGTGTGAGGGGAGTGGCTTGAAGGGTTTTGAAAGGAAACAGAGTGAATAAGCACATTTTGTTGTGGTCTTGTTGAGGCAGGATCACGTCCTAGATGACCTGAGGTTGTGAGGCCTTGGGTAGTTATAAGCAGTAAGGTGAGTACAGCTTTGTTGGGTTTTTAGGGATCCCCCCCCCTTTTTTTTAAGGTGGATTTTAAGTTGCTTGTCAGGTTATTAGGAAGGTTTTGTGTAATTATTGACTTTCTCTAGGGGCCTAATGCAGCGCCGTCCTTAGAAGAGGTTTTGTTTGGTTATGTACTTTCCCTGGTGGGCTAGTGCTGCTCTGTCCATAGGAAGAGGTTTTGTTTGATTGTTTATTTTCTCTGGTGGGCTAGTGCTGTGCTGTCCATAGGAAGAGGTTCTGTTTAATTATTAACTTTCCCCAGTGGTCTAGTGCTGCGCCATCTATAAGAAGAGGTTTTGTGTAATGTTAACATTCCCAGGTGGCCTAGTAGTACTGCACCATTCATAGGAAGAAGTGTGTGGGTGGTGAGTAACTTTCCCTGGTGGTCTAGTGCTGCGCCATCTATAAGAGGAGGTTTTGTTTAATATTAACGTTCCCTTGTGGTCTAGTGCTGTGCCATTCACAGGAAGATGTTTTTTGGTTGCTGATTAGCCTTCCCTGGTGGTGTAGTACTGCGCTGTCCATAGTTGGAGGTTTGTGGTGGTTCGCGGGCTGGCTACTGACTGTTAACGGCTGGATATGCATGCGCAGTGGCACCGGTGCAGCTCTCAACGGATGTTGTATGTATAAAAAAGATGGCCGGTTACAAAGGGTATTTTAAGGATGTTGTTAAAGGGTTTGGGTAAAGTGTGTGATTGCTTGGATGAGTATGTGTTGTGGTGTACAGTTAGTGTTTGGCTGTATCATGGGGCTTTTTGTGTGTCGGAGTTATTGGGTTTATTGGTATGGGAGGATGTGTTAATATTACCTAGGCCGGTGCAGATTTGATTGCGTTCTTCGAAGATAGATCAGGAAGGGCTTGAGTCACCTATTGTTTTGGAGGAGGTGGGGGTAGCTTGGAGAAGTCCCGTAGTTTGTGGAAGAAAGTTGTGAGGGGCTTGGAAGTGTAGAATTCAAAGGTTGTTTTTTTCAGCAGTAAGTGGTAAAGAGTGTGGGTTTGCAAGGGGATAAGTTTTCTTCACATTCCTTTTGGATGGGTAGGGCAACTGACCTGGCTAAGGAATGTAGGTCAGTAGAAGTAATCAAATGGGTGGGTCAATGGACATCCAATGCCTTTTTGAATTATATTAAGTAGTTTGTAGAGGCTTTGTTTTTAATTTTTTTTCTCTCTTTTCTTAGGCCACAGATGGATCATCATTTTGAGCCATTCCTTCATATTTTGGGCTGCTAGGCATGCGGAGGTTATACCCAATGGCATGAATCTGGGTTTGGATCATTTTGGTTTAAAAATCATTTGGCATGATGTTAGAGGGCTAAGGTGGAGTCAAATATTGCAGGAATTTAATGGGTTGCAGGTTAAGTGGGGGTTGCCTTAGGTGTTAGTGATTCATTTGGGTGGCAATGACTTAGGCTAGGTACTGAAGAGGCAGTTGGTTTGTCAAGTTCGTGAGGACATTTTAGCATTGCGGAGGATGTATCCAGGGGATGGTTGTTACTTGACCTGAGATTATTCTTTGGCTGGTATGGAAAGGGGCACAGAATTTTACTGCCATGAGAAGGCTCAGAGATATGCCAATTTCAAATTGGCTAAATATTTGGGAGAAATTGGGGTACATACGGTTCAGCATGTAGAGTTTGACAGTCAGGATCCAGTGTGGTATAGACCAGATGGAGTTCACCTTAATGATTTTGGTCTGGATTTATTTAATCTTAATTTGGGTTTGATGGTGGAGGATCTTATGAAAAAAAGTATTGCTTGAGGGGGAATAGCCCTTTTGGATCAGGCCTGACCCTCTTCTTTTCCCCCTCTACAGGATGGTGGATGGAAAATTAGTACTTGTGAGGTCCTAAGGTGAGCAGGGATGCTGCCTTTGTTTTTTATCCAAGGTGAGCGGGTATGCTGCCTTTATCGTTAGTTATTTGTATATATTGGTGAGTGGGGACACTGCCAGTATTTTGATTTGATTGATGCTTGACACAGTTTTGTTTTTCCATTAGCTAATCGTATTCAAGGGCTGAGTGGGAATGCTGCCCATATGTCTTTTATGTTTTAATAAAGTTATGTTATTAAGCAAAGTTATCACAATAAAGGTTGTCATATGTCCGTGGGTGTTTGTGTATTTCATTAGGACCGTGACAAACTATGTTTTCATAGTCTGCACTGCTTTTCATTTTGGTTCCTGTGCTAAATGATTGATTTTTGATTTGCAGTGTTTTAGTAATTATATAAACTTACAACAAACAGGTGTTTGATTCACTGAATTGTAATAATTAGCACTCATTACAGTGAGGTGAATGCTCAAGATCTGGTAAGATGAAACTTGTTAGTTAGAGCTTTACTTGGTTCTTTCATTTTCCTGTTGAATTTATATTGCATGAGTAGTCAGGTAGACTAAGACTACTAGAAGCTAGTCTTGTGCACAAGCTAAAAACAAAGTGGCATTTTGACCCCATTTTACATCCTGTTAATGGGAAACTATACTTATTCTACTGCACTAAAAGTAACTCAGCTTTTAAATTAGTAGTAAGTGGCTCCTTTTAGTTTTTCAGCATTTTTTATGTTTTCTATGAATATGAATTACAACTATTCATTTTATCATTTCCACTGTTTTTCAAGTTGGTTCTGTGCTGTACCTAACCCATTATATCCATTTTGAGACACATTTATCATTGTTGTTTATTGTGTTTTCCTCCAAATTCAAAATCACAACTATTAATTGAATTGGTTTTACACTGCTGAAGAAGTAGATGTTATGTGATCCTATCTCGCCTACATTCTGTACTGATGGGCTCGGAGCCGATCCCTCGGCTCCGACTCGGCACGCTATGCTATAGAGCGAGGCCTCTTATTGGCTGAGCTATTTCTTATCCCAGGATGCACCACCACTAATCCCCCAGATCTCGTTTGCCGCTTACAAGCTAAGACGTGGTCTCAACTTGGCTGGGCTAAGTACTATTTATTTAGACTTTTCCTGTCAGGAATTTCCTAGTTTTCAACCCAAAAGCTGTTTTAATGGCTATTATTGTGATACGCGTGTGTTTTTTTCTGTTTCTGTTGAGAAAGTTGTTAGTTAAGGGAAGGTTTCCGTTTTAGTTAGAGGGGCCTTCCCCTTTTGCTATTCTAGCACTATTTGTAGCTTTTGTTAGTGGGTCAAGTACCCGTTTTAGTTAGAGGGTCTTGACCCTTTCTTTCTCTGTTTTTTCTTGTGCACTTGTTCGTGTAAAAAAAAAAAAAAAAAAAAGCTAAAGTCTTTATATTTGTGAACTTCTAATATATCTTTTTTGTGCGTTGGGATAACTGTTGTTCTCTAAGTCATGTCTAAAGAACATAAACCCTCCAGGTTTAAAAAATGCATGAGGTGTGGTTTCAAGATGTCCATAACGGACGACCACTCCTCGTGCGTTTACTGTTTAGGCGCCAAGCACCTACAAGAATCATGTAGCGTGTGTCACGCCTTCTCATCAGGAGTCCTCCAGGAGAGGAAAAACAAATTAATCCTTAAGGGATTAATCAAGCCATCCTTCGAGGAGGCTTTATCTTCGTCTCCCTCTCCTTCAAAAAAGAAGAAAGCGTCGGCTCCGACAAGTCTGTCGGAACCGACTGCCAAGAAACCTAGGCAGACTTCTCCATCGGCTCCATGGACTTCGGAGCCGAGGGCGGAACGGTCTGCCTCGATGCCTCCAGCCTCGACCCCTCTGGTTTCGGAGCTGAGGACTGGGGCATCGTGAGGCGGGTCACCTTCATCGGCTCCACTGATATTGGAGCCGATAAGGGTTACCGACTCAGACTCTTCCCCTTCGGAGCCGAAGTCCTTATCGGCACCAAGGGAAATTGCCTTGAGATCTCCCTCGGAGCCGATAGTGGTAGAATCCATTCGGAGCCGGTCCCCGAGTCCTTTGGAGCCGATGGAGAAATCAGTTCGGACCCGATTGGTATCCTCCAGATCATTCATCCAAGATGTCTGATTCGGACATCGACAGGGTGCTCCTAAGACTCTTCCAGTCTCCGGTGTTCCAAAAGCTAGTTTCGGCTCCGGCCCATTCGGCTTCGGAGCCGATGGTCCACTTCCCTACTATGGTTCCTCCTCCAACAGCCTCGGCACCGTTGGAGCCAGTGCTGGTGGAACCGTTGGAGGTTTTAGGGTCGGGCCCGACCCTTACTCCAACTCCGGCTCTTGGGTCGGAGTTCAGTACACGGACTTCTTCCATTGGCCCTGGGGGGATACTTCGGGATTGATGTTTTCGGTCCCAAGTCTCCCTCTTGGTGCGTCGGCGGCGGGAGTGCCGTCCACTGTCGTGGCCACGGAGGTGGGACCCTCCCAGGATTCTGGTGGTCCCGCCTTCAGGGCTATGAGGAGTGCGTTAGCCAAATCTTCCTTGGCTACCTCCATGGTCTCCCCAGCTCCTTCCCTGCATACCGAGACTGGGTCTTTGGCAGCCCCCTGTCCTTAGACAGCGGAGCCCCGGGGCCTGAGGTTACCCCCAATGGGGTCTCTCCCCCTCCTGGAGGTCCTTCTGAAGCCTCTTCGGAAGAACCCCCCAGGAAGAGATCATGCAAGAGGAAGCACGTTGACTCCCCTGATGAGTCTCTTACATCAGACACTGATCTCGATGATGCAGAGGGGTCCCCTAAGTCGTCCTCGGATGATGTCTCCTTTGCAGACATCCTGGAAGCCCTAAAACAACGAGGCGGCTGGCAGTCCAAACCTCCTTCTGCTGATGAGTCGGTGTTCCTGAAGGCCTTCGGGGCTCAGCCCTCCGCCTCCTGAGTGTCTCCGCCCTTCGATGAGCTCTTGGATTTGATCTGTCGAAGGGCGTGGGAACACCCAGACTCTGTGGAACCGGTGCCTGCTCATCCGAATAAGTTCCTCTCGGCACCCCCTGAAAAAGAGTTTCTAACTAAAGGTGTGGCTGTAGATGCTTTGGTGGTGGCATCTGCTACCCAGCAAGATGTAGCAGAGGCTTCGACGTCCGTCCATCCTCCTATTAAGGAGTCTAGGAGCATGGATCGGTACGGAAAGCGCACCCTGAGTTCAGCGGCCTTTACATTAAGGTCCTTGAACTACCTTACGCATTCTTTACTAGATTTCAGAGGGATCTGATTAAAGAACTATCCGATACCCTCTTGGGTAACCTGCCTGAGGAGCTGGCCCAGACGGTTGGCTCTCAGCTGGCTACATTGTCGTCCATTTCAAACTCGTCCATGAGGCTCATTTCTTATGCGGCAAGGGCGAGTAGAGCGCGGTACAGGCATTGCTCTACGGAGACAAGCCTGGCTCCGCCTGTGTCATTTCTCAAGGAGGCCTTTAAGTCTTCCTTTGCCGATGCCCCCTTTGATGGGTCCTCCCTGTTTGGACCCAAGGTAAAGGACACACTAACCCGCTGCGAACAGGAGGGTAAGACTCTGACTGCCGTAGGGGCACGATTTTCCACTCCCTTTCGGCCTTATCCCAAGGCTAAAAGAGGAGGGAAAATGTGGTTCCGTAGATCTCAGAAGCCTTACCCCTCTCAGCAGGAGGATTTCCCTTCCAGAGGCAGGGGAGGGGGAAATTCTTCCGGAAGGCGCCATCCCAGAGGCGGCAGAGGCCCTCGCAACACTGGAGACTGAGTCCTTTCGTGGCTCTCCAGCCTTTCACAGTCCCTGAGGGATTGCCTGACTGTGCAGCTCTGGAGCCAGTCGGGGGTCATTTCTCAAAGCACCTAAAAGCCTGGGAGGATATCACTCAGGACCGATGGGTGCTTCGAATTATAGCTGGAGGTTACACCATCCCATTCTCTCATCCCCCACCTCAGTCCAAAAAAATCTTGGACCCGCCACCCAGTCAACGGGATACTGCAGCCTCAGAAGTTTCAAAGCTGCTGCAAAAAGGAGTCATCCAACCGGTCCCCGCAGACCAGATCGGATTAGGGACTTACTCAAGATTCTTTTTGGTGCCAAAAAAGACCGGGGACTTGAGGCCCATTTTGGACCTCAGCATTCTAAACCGTTCAGTCAGAAAGTCCAAGTTCCGAATGGTCACCCTACAAACCATTCTCCCATTGGTGGAGAAAGGTGTTTGGATGTGCTCCATAGATCTCAAGGACGCTTATTACCATATCATGGTACATCAAGCATCCAGGAGACATCTGCGCTTCAGCCTAGGAGGCAGTCATTTTCAGTTCGCGCGCTGCCCTTTGGTCTCACCACAGCCCCCAGGGTGTTCACCAAGTGCTTGGCAGTCGTGACTGCTCACCTGAGAAGTCTAGGATTCCAGGTGTTTCCGTATCTAGACGACTGGCTCCTAACAGCCACTTCCAAGCATCTACTACTGCGGAGCCTTCAAGCCACTATATCACTGGGCAGTTCCCTTGGAATCACCTTCAATTGGCCAAAGTCTGTGTTGCTGCCATCTCAACAAATAAGATTCATAGGGGTAGAGATAGACTCAAACCGAATGCGGGTCTATCTACCTACAGACAGGATACAAACCATACAGACTCAAGTTCGAGCCTTACTTCCCAGGTCCAAAGCCCCAGCCAGGATGGTCCTGCAGCTTTTGGGATCCATGTCCACCACGGTTCTTCTAGTCCCCTTGGCAAGGTTGCACATGAGAATTCTCCAGTGGCTTCTTTCAGCTCAGTGGTCCTTTCAGGAACTCCCTCTCAGTCACCTCATATGGATCACGGAAACATGCAAACAGGACCTTCGCTGGTGGCTAGTGCCCTCCAATTTGGATCAGGGACGACCCTTTGTTCCACCTCCTCCTGCGGCCACTTTGACCACGGACGCCTCCCAGATGGGGTGGGGGGGGCATTCCCTGGGCAGGTCAGTCCAAGGCAAATGGCACCTGGAAGAGACCCTACTTCATATCAACATACTAGAAATGAGGGCAGTACTTCTGTCCCTTCAAGCCCTTCACGATTATCTCCCTCAGGGCGTAATTGCCGTTCACTCAGACAACATGTCAGTTGTCTGGTACCTGAACAAACAGGCAGGGACCAGATCCTATCCTCTTTGCAGAGAAGCCATGAGAGTTTGGGAATGGGCAGTCTCGACCAAACACTTTCTAGTGGCTACTCATATACCGGGCAAGTCCAATGTGATAGCCAACAGACTGAGCAGAACCATCCTCTCTCCTCATGAATGGTCTCTGAACATGACAGTGGCAAGTCAGATTATCAGCAAATGGGGAGTTCCAGATATGCACCTCTTCGCAACTCCTCTAAATGCGAAGTGCAAAGAATTCTTCTCTCTAACCCCGGCTCCGGGGAAGAGCCCCATGGACGCACTAGTCCGTCCTTGGCCCACCGGCTTGCTTTATGCCTTTCCTCCAGTTCCTCTCCTTCCCAGGGTGATCCAAAAGGCATCTCTCTTGGGGAGCAAAATTATCTTAGTTGCTCCTTACTGGCCTCGTCAAGTACGGTTTCCCTACCTTCGGAAATATGCTCTGGAAGGTCCGTGGTTCCTGGATCAGATCCCAGACCTTTTGGTTCATCAGTCGGGACTATTCCACCAGTCCCTGCACACCTTAAAATTGACTGCTTGGCTCCTCCTCTTCCGACTATAGTCAGGAGTCATACATTGGATCCAGAGGTTGTACACATATTATCTTCGGCCCATAAGTCTGCTACAAAGGAACTGTATTCTAGCAAATGGAAAAGATTTGCTATTTGGGCTCCACTCCGGGGCCTGGACCCCATCTCTATTCCCGTGGCAGAAGTGCTAACATTTTTAACTTCTCTTTTCAATCAAGGCTCTTCAGTCTCTACCATCAAGGTCCAATTGGCAGCGATTTCCAATTTTCACGAGTCCATAAACCCACCTTTAATGAGCAACAGATTGTGTAAGACCTTCTTGAAAGGTGCTGCTCTGTTAAGACCTCCGATTTCTCATCTTGCACCTCCATGGGATCTCGATGTGGTGTTACGCGCCTTGACTTCCTTCCCCTTTGAACCAGCGGCTACATGTGATCTAAAGTTTCTATCATGGAAGACTGCTTTTCTGGTGGCGATTACTTCTGCCAGAAGAGTTTCAGAGCTTCAAGCTTTGTCAGTAAAACCCCCGTACTTGGTTTTCCACAAAGACAGAGTATCTCTCAGGCCAAATCCTTCCTTTGTCCCTAAAGTTTGTTCCAGTTTCTGCTTACAACAATCGTTAGAACTTCCAGTCTTTTTTCCAAAATATTCTAACAAAGCGGAATTCATATTCCACACACTAGATGTCCACAGGCAGTTGCGTTTTTATTTAGACAGGACCAAACAAACAAGGAAAACAGATCAGTTGTTTGTATCCTTTGCAGACAATAAATTGGGCAAAGCTGTCACAAAGGTCACTATTTCCAAATGGATCAGGGACTGTATTACTCAAGCTTATTCCTATTCTAACAAAGAGCTTACCACCTCTGTCAAAGCTCATTCTACAAGGGCTATGGCTACTTCGATAGCATTTCATTCTAAGCTTGCCATTAGTGACATTTGTGCTGCAGCTACATGGTCTTCCCCACACACTTTCATTTCCCACTACAAATTGGATGTGGCATCTAGAGGACGAGCTTCATTTGGTTCCACAGTGCTCAGAAGTGTTTTCCAATGAGCCACCCAGGATTTAGGTGCTAGGGACGCTGTCCCATCAGTACAGAATGTAGGCGAGATAGGATCACATAACATCTTTTAGTTATGTACTTACCATAACTTTAGATGTTTGGGATCCATCTCGCCTACATTCCTAATAACCCACCCTCCTTCCCCCTTCCTTGGAGATCAGAGGATATCAGAAGGTCCGAATCCTGTTGTTTCATCTTGAAACATCTAACAATGTTATATAAACAAGTTGTGCATGTGTGCATGAATGCGGACAAACAAGATCTGGGGGATTAGTAGTGGTGCATCCTGGGATAAGAAACAGCTCAGCCAATAAGAGGCCTCGCTCTATAGCATAGCGTGCCGAGTCGGAGTCGAGGGATCGGCTCCGAGCCCATCAGTACAGAATGTAGGCGAGATGGATCCCAAACATCTAAAGTTATGGTAAGTACATAACTAAAAGTTATGTTGCTACATGGATTAATCAGTACTGTTTCATTTAATTACTGTACTTTCAGTCACTTTTTGGGCATACAGTAAATAGAATATCTAGAGTTTGTAGTGATAAGTCCTAGTGTCAATGGAGTGATGGGAAGATAATTAGTAATGGTTACTGCTATAAATATCTTTCATTGGCCCTTTCCTTTTCCCTGTTTCATTTATCCTGAGTGGGCACGTTTGTGAAGTGGGACTGCAACTTAAGGTTCATAGATGCAGGGAGGCACTTTCAGTTGCATCTTTACCCAGTATTACTCAGTTCACTTAACTCTGATAATCAGACTCCTGCTATGTATAGTTGTGGCAAGCCGTGCGAAGCTGCATGACCATAGGGCCATGCACCCAGCAGGTCAAAGTAGCTTGTACTACATTTAGATGCATTACATTGCATAACTTAACCCACAGTGGCTACAAATAGCTCAGCATTACTGTTAAGTAAGGTTCCTGAACTTTGCTATTATACTCACATATATATTCAAGTTATGCATTTACTTAACTGCTTCCTCTGCCCCTTAACTGATAACTATCTTAACACCTAAATCTTGAACCTATTTAAAGTCTGCAAGTTTAACTTTTACTTCACACAGAGCAGTATTGGAAGGTGAGTCTACTTGTTTGCATTCTGTTGCCAGCCTTGCAGCTTTAGGCATCCTAAAGCAGCACAGTAACTACTTTATGCACAAAGATAATAGTAAACAGATATAACTCTGCTTGTAGTGTATAAGCATTTAAGGGATATTGAGGCCTAACTCTTACATACACGCACACACAAAATGTTATGAACAGTACTATTCACCTAACCCTGATAAGTAATGAAACGCTACAGGCTAAAACTGTAAAGAAATCCTTATCTAAGCCTCCTAGACCTATAAAAGATAAATTCTTTGCAACTGCAGAATCAAACATTACAGCACACACAGACTCACTTTGAGCAAAGAGTCACAGTGAGAAATAATCACTTCCAGTACACAAAACACTCTACCAACAGAAACGGTATAGTGATTGGCTACATTGTAATGAGATACAGATTACTTACTCACAAAGTTTGGCAACTTGTTCTCTTGACCTAAATTAGCATAAATGACTTTCATACTGAATTAAGTTGCTGGCCGGCTAAATTTTCTCCTCTACTAGTATTTCCTGTTTGCATTAAATGTCATGACTATTTCATACTCCTGTTGGTGAGCTGTCTCTAGTGCCAGAATCATAGACATCTAAAAATCTGTAAGGCCCTTACTATTGACAAACAAAACTTTAACAAGATAGGTGTGCAAATGGTGGTAAATGATATGGATTGAAAAACCCTGATGGAGATGCAGAGAGACATACCTGAGCTTTCTGCATTTGTCTCAGATATAGGAAACATCTTTATACTGAGCAGAATTATCCCTTTACCATGAATAATGCCAAAGTATAAAGAAAAGATGATTGACTTCAACAATTTGTCTAAAAAAATGGTGACATTTATTAAGGATCCAGGATGTGTCTGTATGGAATCAGATCACTGACAGTCCAACTTGCTTTGCCAAGGATGGTGTGCACCTCTCATGAAAAGGCTTCTGCATATCAGTTAATGCCTTACATATCCCCAAAATGGCTTTTTTAAAGCAGCACTCAATTATTGAACATTTCAACACAGTAAACATATTAATATCGAAACAGGATCTGATTAGGGTGACTCTCAGTTCTAAACTTCTAAGCAACAAGTTGCCTCACCTTGAGGTATTCTTGCATTTGGAAGGCATCTATGCATGTGTAGGGACTGAAACCTAGTTTAAATGCCTAGAAAGCTCACCCTCCATACCTTAGGTCAGCATGCATACCATAATTTAGACATATTACTACTGTCATGGTGTACCAATATTTGGCAGAGACATATCTCTCAACAGATTCCCAGAGACTCTCAAATTAAACGCATCAATCTCCGAATCACACTAAACAAAATCAACTATAATTTTTCTTCGACTGTGACAGGACCCTTCCATGACTGTGGCAGTTTCTAAATGTTGTAGATAACTTATCAGTAAACAAGAACAATATCTACACCAGCAAAGCAGAAGATGCTCAGAAGGTTTTAGACTTAACTAAAAATTCAATGGACCAGATTATTACTGGCTCAACTAAAGAGCAACATTTTATTGACATAGTACTCAGAAATCTAATGTTATCATGCACAGCTCCATTAGTAACTCTCTGTCTGATCTAGTCAAACCATATGTTGTTCTTTTTCTTTCAAACTATCTCTTCCCCTGAAACCAGGAAATCAGAATTCAAAGACTTCAAGAGCACAGATCTCCTCAAGCACTATGCTGAAGTTTGAAAATACACAACATCAATAGCCCAAACACTACTTCAGCAAATAAATTCAATTAAATAAATTCACCAAGGATACTCAAATATATAGACAAAGCACAGTCTCATTCAGATCCAAATATAATGGGAAATTTGAAAGCAATCATTCCAGTGTTCCACCAAAAATAAAGAAAAACACATTTTTAAAGTTTAAAGTGGATCTAGAAACCCCAACTTTTGTAAAATATTCGAAAATTGACTAAGAAATGTAAATATACTAGGCATCTGAAGCCAAGAACAAATTTAAACCCTTCCTTGGTTATGTTAGAAAACCAAGAAACACTGAAGATAAATCATACCATCCTCAAAAACCTAGTATATCACTCAGCCAAAAGGCTTCTTAGATCATCAAGCAAACTACTACTAGAAGTCACTAACAGCTGCAATCGCTTTGGGGGTGCACTATATAGTAGCTCAGTGGCTAAAAAAATTAAATTCTGTCCCCACTAGCATTCAAAACCCATCATCCGAAGCCTCCTTTAAAGACCTCATCAGGCAACATCTCAAGCAAAGTTGGCAGTGCCATGATTGCTCCCCAGGCTTGTGAAAGCAGATAATGTACACATACTAAACCTAGAATACTTGATAATAGTTTACAATCTTACTCACAAACACTGGCTAATCTACAATGTATGTACCTGTGTACTATGCATATATTCTACCTATGTTCCAAATTTCAGCTGTACACCACAAATCTATTAATTACCTTTATTTTTAAATTAATATTTTTTGTTTGTTCTCTCCACTGTAACGGTTGATGTGCTGCATACCACTGTAAAAACATGTCTTTTGTAATTTGTGTGTATACTGATCATGTCTAAATAACTAAATCTATCTGTAATTTTTCTATTTGGAGCTTTTCTCCTTGGGCCTCTGCTGAAAAAGGGCCTTTTCAGCTCAGACACCCCCGGTTAACAAATGTAAAATAAAAATAAATAAATACTAAATGACAAAGCTTGCTCGCATCAGTTGACACTGCAGATATCCTAGAGGAGATATTTAGTACATGTTTTACTCCTGAGGAGACCATCCAAAGCCCTACAATTTTCTTAACTGTCAAACTCCCCTCCATCACAAAACATGTACTAAAAATGTTGTCCAAGACTTGGTACAATTCCTCCATGGGACCACATAATATATCCAGATGTTTGATAATTAGTACTAAACACTCCCTGGTGGAGATTCTAGATAAGGTATGTAACCTAAACAAATGAATTCAAGTAAGCCAGCAAAATCACTCCTGAAAAACTAATCCAAATGTAAGAAAGCAAAAGATGATACCATGGCAAAACACATTTATTAAAACTCCAACACACTAAAAACAACAAGAGATGAACACTTTCAGCTTTTCGCTTTCTTCAGATCTGCATTCACAAATCTAATGCTCAGTTAAATACTGAAATCATCAAATAAAATTCATCCAATAAAATTCAAAATGAAAACATGGCCAGCAGCCTGAGCAGTATCAGCCATACTTCTCTGCCCAGATTTGGCGTCATGGTTTTGGTTTGTCATAAAATTTGGGTGTTTCTGACAAACCATCAGGGATTGATGTTAATAAAAGGAGGACAAACATTTCAGTTTTGGACTTCCTATCCTTAAGAAAAATTAATGCTAATGCAAACCCCATTATTTTAGCACATTTCTAAGTTAATAACAGCAATAATCAAAATCAGCCCCAGATTTTGATCAGTTGTCCAGTCACCATTTCTGGTTTTGTCCATCTTTCTTTAACTAAGATGTATGGTCTCAGCCAATGGAAAATAAGTACAACATTGAAATTAAAGATATCAAGCTAGATCATTCTGTATAATGTAGGTCCTCTTGCATGGAGGCGGTTAACTTTTTCTATAAAATAATACAAGCTGTTGACAGTGCCATACTGTTTACACAAGCTTACCCTGTGTTGGCCATGGCATTAGACATCATCTCCTATGATAACATAATTAATAAATAAAATGTGCTCCAAAAAATTCCTGTTTAGTAATATAGACAGAAAACTGACTGAAAGACAATCTACATAGTATAGGTGTCAGAGACTGGGCTTATATTAAGGCAAAACCACAAATGTGACCATGGTAGGCCAGACTTGTCTGGTTGCTGACAATGTTGCACTGAGGGGAGGGAAGGGGATGTTTGTACTGAAGTGGTTTTATTAACCACTCCTAGAAAACACTGTGTGTGTGTGTGTGTGTGTGTGTGTGTGTGTGTGTATACATATATATATATATATATATATATATATATATACATATATTTACATATATGCATACACACACACACACACACACACACACACACACACACGCACGCACGCACATTTGCACACACATATACACATAAATGTTTCAGTCAGTATTGTTTAAATATCATTGGGAAGCAATGAATTGGAAACAAAGGTGCGAGGTCACAGAGCACCAGCTGATAACATGTAAATATGACTGGTGTTAGCTGTTATGCAATAAAGGTCAACTGCCCCTTGCATATTATTAGTTAAGCAGGAAAACGCAAATTACAGTTCAGAGACATAAACAAGCTGACATACATTGTTGTAATGACACAAGCACCTCTGTCTCTTCTCTGTTTTAGATAAAATGGCAAGCTATGAAGATTCATTAAGATGTTACATACCACATGCATAGAGGGACTATTAATACAAAACACACTGCACAGCTTTAGACTTACAGTCCAGAACAAATGCTTAGATAATTGTATGGGCTGATGACAAAGGAGTTACTTCACAAGTATGCACATTTAACACCATTCTAAAGAAAATAATATATGATCAGCAACATGTGTTAAGCCAAGCCTAACAAGTAAGAAACAGCAAGAAATGAAGGACCAACCAACACAGCTTAAGGCAGTAATAACACCTTTAATATACTTGGTAGCTGCGTTCACACCAAATCCATGCTTCATCAGATCATAAAAACATATTATAATAAAACAGTTGTATACTAGTTAAAACACCTTTAACAGTTCTCAATAAAACAAGTAATATAACAAATAGTGTGATCTCAGAGACTGTTTTAAAGGCACCGCATAGTTCAACCCAAACTTTTTATTGGCCTGCAGAGTTAAAATCCATCCCATCTCTGCATATTCCACTCTATTAACGAGATCTTCCCCTTTTAAATCAACAATAAGTTGTAAAATTCTAAACTTAAACGAGTGTGCAACCCCATTTAAATCTATGTGCTTAGCTAAGGTATTCCTAAGTTTCTTTCTGCATGTATCATACATATGTTGCAGAAAAAGCTCCTTTAAGGAGCTATTGGCCTTTTCCACGTAAAAGCATGAACAAGCTGTGCAGGTTGCAAGGTAAACTAAATCTGTGGTTCTACAGTCAGCATAGATTCTCACTGTATAACAAGGGCCTGTATCAGGATGAATGAAGTAAGAGGGGTGCAAACGTATTTACAGGCACTAGAAGATCCACATGGAAGGGGTCTACACAATCTATTGTTATCATTTCCATCTGGAACCTTTTATAACATAATTGCCTCTTTCATGATTTGGCGTGAAAGCGCTTACCAAATATATTAGATTTTATTAGGCTGACCCCTCTAAAAAAGATGACCTTATTTTTTTCTGTCCTTAGGACAAAAGGATGCAGTTCAACACTAAAAAAAGACCATCTACAAAGTCATAACGGAATCCACTGTAATTAGCATAAAGGAAAATCTGCTTGACATCAGGTGGTAAGATATCTTCATTGTAAAAAAAAAAAAAAAAAAAAAAATATATATATATATATATATATATATATATATACACATGTATATATTTATATATATTTATATATATATATACACACACACACACATATATATATATATATATATATATATAAACACACACACACACACACACACACACACACACACACACACACACACACTACTTACTAGCTGCATTTGAAGATTTGACAGATTTTTTTTAAATAATATTTTTCCCAATCCCTTCCACCGCTAGGTACTCCAGGTGATCTGTAAACCTATGCAATCCACTTTGCCTCTCATCTCCACAAGTGCTCCCGAAGACAGAGGAAACAACCCCAACACTATCACCGCCTAAACCCAACTCAGAACTGAGTGCATCTCAGGAATTTGCTCCAGTTCAATATTTTTTCTAAGTGTATGTACCTATCTTCAGCTAGTTTAAACTATAGTGACTGAAAATAGCTAAAGCTAATGAAGCAGAACTATTATTACACCCATTTTATCAGATTAAGCAGCCTCTTTTATCCTGGCATGGTTTCTTTTTTCTGCCACCACATAATTCCTTGTATATGATTAACCTTGCAGATTAACCCTCAGCCCCATTTTTTTTCCCTTAACTCCAACATTTTAGATACTATTTTTTGCCTCGGGTTCTCACCTTTCCTGCCTCAACCCACTCCATTCACCCTCACTAAGCTTGGGCTCACTCCGCTCCCCTACCCCCATTCTCAATCACCCCCATATCAATTACATTTATACCTAGCCTAACTCCTCCCACTCATTCAGCTCTACCCATTACCTAGTTTACCTCCATCCACTCACTCTGCTCTACCTATCAACCCTTATTAAGCTAATCACCTCCCTTACCTCACACCCCTACTACCATGCTCCTTCATATTCACTCCCCTATTTTGTCTCCTTGTATCTAACTTTACTATTGAACTCTATCAAATTAAACTTCGCCAACCTGCTTTTTCCATTTCCCTCTCCCACCTCCATAGCCAGACATCCAAGCACCATAGCTATACTATATATATTTACATACTCGCACATCCCACACACACTTCCTTTACACTTAACACTTCTACATCCTTTATACATATTACCACTACACTACTAGTTTTCTTTTTCCTTCATTCTACTTTCCTTTCTCTCCACCCTACCCATATGCCGCTCATCTCTAGTACTATCACTACTCTCTCGCTATACCTCTATCTGCTCCTTCACCTACCATCCCATGAAACAACCCATATAACCTTTCAAACCATCATGCACAATACTCACACACACACAATCTCTCTCTCCAGCAACTCTAAAATATTCTCTACCTTATATGCTACAGACATAATTCTACAAACTAAACTAAAAGTCCTTCCCCTACTCTCGATCCATTCTACTAACTCTACATACCCTAAATTGGACTACCTTAATAAAACAAAAAAAACTGTTGCTTTCAGTAAATCTAACCATCCGGTTAAACCTAATAATATATAGTGACATACACCCTAACCCAGGACCATTCTTTGTCTCCTACAACCAACCCAAATCCACAAAATCCCTAAACATCACTCCTTTCAATGTACAAAGCATTAGAAACAAAATATCTCATCTGTATGCATGGATAAACCAAAACCAACCTGATTTCACTGCCACAATTGAGAACTGGTTTAAACCATATATCAAAGATGCTGAATTCTTATCCTCTAACTACACTTGTCATAGAACAGACAGACAACACAAAAAAAAGTGGTGGCATTGCCTTGATATAACCAAATACCTACAAAATAGTCCCATATACTAATCCCGTTTCACAATTCTCCACAGCAGAGCTTCTAATAACTCTCCTGAAGGTGAATAACTGTAACAACCTCTGCATCATGGTCTTATACATTCCACCAGGCAATAATATTCCTACACTAGAAGATATTCTTACCTGGTCATCTAATATTAAAAATGAAACAATCATCTTAGGGGACATAAACATTAATTGGCTAGATATCATTAACCAACCCCCCCCCACCAACATTAATCTATTTAACTACACCCAGCTGTTCATTGATATAACAAGACCCAATAACAAAAACAATCAAGGCTCAGTCTTGGACTGGATCCTAGTCTCTGACCCCAATAAATTTTCCACCTCTGGCACACTACCAAACAGTATTAGCGACCACTTACCAGCCTTCATTACATGTAAAACCACCTCAACTGTAAGCACTCACCAACTAAAACAAACTAGAGACCTATCCCACTTTTCACCAGAGACCTTTAATGAAATTTTACAATGTACCAACTAGGAATCATTAAAATCTCTCTCTCTATTTGACACCGTTGAATTCTTCAGTTCAACATTTCTCAAGATCTTTGATAGTGTAGCCCCACCTGACTAAAAAAAGTTAAGACTAATAATTCCAGCTGGCTCACCAAACCCACAAAGCAAATCATGTCCACTAGAGACAAAGCCTGGAGAGCCTGGCAGAAATATAAAAATCCCTACGACCTTGCTCTATTTAAATAGCTACGTAATCAGGCTAAAGAACTAATCATTAAAAAACAAAAAAGAATATTTCTATAGTTTACAGCACCAGCACAAACTAAACCAAAAGAAATTCTGGGGAGCAATCAATTCCTTACTTCACCCCAGCTCAAACAACCATCCATGCCCACACCCTGACAAAACACCCTCTGAGACAGCCTCACTCTAACTTATACTTCATCGAGACTATAGCTAAGTTGACCACCACCTTCCAACTACTAACTCCAGCTCACCTGACCAACCGTCAGCACATTCTACACCTTCATCTCTACCTAACTTTTCTCTCTCTCCCATACCTACTTCCACTATAAAAAACTCCTTCAAAAACGCAAACCTTGCACCAACACTCCTGATAACTTACTGCTGAATTCCTACAGCTATCCGCAAGCTCCATTGCTTTCTCCATTAGTGTACTCCTTACTAGATCTATTCAGGAATCCCACATACCAAATATCTGGAATAAGGCATTCATTCTTCCACTCCACAAAGGTGGCAATAATGAAAACATCTCCAACTTCTCACCTATCGCTATTCTTTCCCTCATCTCCAAAATATTAGAAAAATGTGTCCTCACTCAGCTTTCTAAACATTTAGTTAACATGCAGCTATGTTCCCCTACACAACATGGCTTCAGTACAGGCCACAGCACACTAATACAGCTCTCATCTCCTTTACAGACACAGTAAATTGGGCTTGCGATGCCAGACTAAGTACATCATCACTCTTTCTCAACCTCTCAAAAGCCTAGCCTACCTAGGTATCACACCCTCTACCCTAACCTGGTTCTCTAATTATCTTTCTAGTAGACAACAATCAAATAAATGGCAGCATTCCTGTTCAAGCTTGCTCAGCATTACCACAGGAGTACCTGAAGGATCCATACCTGGCCCCCGTCTATTTAATGTATTTATAAATAACTTCTATAACTCCCTTACTCAAGGTAGCGTGATCCAATATGCAGATGATTCTACAATCTTCTGCATTGCGGAGACCTCTTCACAGTTACATCTTCCAAACCAACAAGCCTTTACATCCGTAGAAACTTGGATGTCAAATAACCATCTCGTTATTAACCTAAACAAAACTAAACTCATTTTACTCACTCCAAAAGAAACACCCCCCTCAATAAGAAAGAATCCTCAATCTACCCCCAAAATAATGCTATCATCGAAGTTGTCTCTAGCACTAAACTGTTAGGTGTCATCATAAATGAAAACCTAACATTTGACCTCCATATCCACAGTGACATCAAAAAAACACATCAGAAACAGGGCACCCTGTATAGACACAACTATTACCTTAACCTCACTGCAAAAAAGGCTCTAGCCTCAGCCTTCCTACTACCATCCCTACAGTATGGCGCCCCTGGCCTCACCAATATCCCGTCCTCTCTAAAAAACAATTTAAATCATGTTACAATAAGGTTGCCAAATTTGCAACAAATGCAAAATTCTCAGCACATCACTGTTCCTCACTACGGCAACTCAACTGGCTAGAACTACCACTTTATATCATCTACCTACAGATAGCCACTGAACATAAAATTATATATAAACCCACAGCATGCCCTTCTCTTTCCTCCTTACTGTCATTATATCATCCTAACAGACCTCTCAGATCAGAAAACAAAACTCTGCTCAATGTATGAAACCCCAATCTCCCAGCTGGGCAAATGCTCTATTCTTTTACTTTCACTAAACTTTGGAACACCCTCCCATCTTCAGTCACTTCCATCGGTTGTCCTGCACTCTTTAGGAAGTCTCAAACAACATCTATCATCTCACTGGCTATGCTCCTGCCAAAATAACTCCCTCTAAACACTGCTCCTCACCCACTTATTTCTGGCCTGCTGATGCTCCAGCTAGCCTCTCTATAATCTAAACACCTCTTGCCTTAGTTGTTTCCACATTACACCACCATTCTCTCTACCTGTTAACATTACTAAACATTACAGCAATTACCCTCCCTCAACAATCATCCTTCTATTGAGCTTCTAACCTCTAACAGACAGCAACTCTAATCTGTCATCTCATTTGTATACACCCTCAACAGTCTTTAAAATCCTACCTGATTTACTCTTGCATATAGTCATTCAATATTTGCTAAATACGTTTATAACATGAATGGTTTATATGTACCTGAACAACCGGAACCCTTCCAGTCATATCTAAGCCGGTTTCTGCAAAATACCTACTAACTCTGATATGTATTTGTATTTCAAATCGGATTGTTTAAGGTTACACGCATATTTGTTACTGCATTGCCTGAGAGCTCTTACGAAATTATATTAATATTCTGTATTTCCATTTGTGTCTGTTTTCAACTAATGATTTGTATGTAGCAACTTGTTAATTTGTATGTGTAGCTTTTCTCCTCGGGCCTCCACTGAAAATGGGCTCTCCTTGGCTCAGTGGATCTTCCTGGTAAACAAATGCAATAAATAAATAGATTTGGCCAGCTCAATTAATTTGGTTTAAATAAATTTGTGATCAACAAAACTATTCACAGTGAAAGTCCTGTCAATCATTTGCCATACACATGGATTTATTTAAACTCTTTGAGGAGCTATTCAGACAGTCACAGCTCGACTCCAACCCAACAAAACTTGGTAACAGGGTGTAACATGGGTCCTACATGAGGGAATGGTTCATCACTCCTACTCAGATCAGTTGTTAATATGGGTTCTTTCAAGGGACAAACTCACCACTTGCCCACTGCCAAACATTTGCTCAATCAAAAATCTATTTTTTTTTATTTAATTCTTTGACATTTGCTTATCAGGAGGCCTAGAGAGAAAAGTTCCAAGGTAACAAACTAAATTCAATCATTATTTACAACAAATGTTATAATGTAGTTATAGTGTATACATAGCAAAGTAGTCAGTATAACGTCATCTGTATTGATATTCACAAACATTAATACATAGCATTGTACTGAGAAATTAAAGATATAAATGGTTTCAATTAGATGTGGTTTTCTGAAGAGTGGCACATCAAGTTGAATGAAACAAAATATTCTGTAGAGCTGGCATTCTGTTAAATATTGTGTTGATTACACAAAGTTTACATACAAAAAAAAAACTACCCCCTTTAGCCTTTAGGATGGTATTAACCAAAACATGACAAGCAGTTCAAATACACTGCTAGTTTAACTTCTAGGCTATATTCTGTGCCATGGTATCATTCAAAGTAAAAAAAAATAATAATAATAATAAATAATAATGCATAGAGGAAATTATCAAGTTGCAAAGAAGAAAAAATGGTCTTCTGCCATAAACAAACTCTACAACAGAAGAAAGAAACTGTTGCAAAAAAAAGAGTAAAATCCCATGATTGGAGGAACTCCCTGGTCAGCCTCAGTAAGAAGCTGAGATCCATCATAAAATCTTCCAAAGCTAGTTATGAAAACAAAATCACCACTAATTCTACAGACAACCACAAAGCATTCTATAGCTATGTCAAGAATCTCAATAGCAACACTCAGATCTGCTCTGAGGTACAGCACAATGGCACTAAATATACAGAACCAACTGATATTGCCAACATCCTGGCAGATAGGTTCAGTGCTAATTTATCCCCCCTCTCACCCCCTAAAGGGCCCATCTCTATACTGGAAGAATGCGAAGTTCCTGTAATCACGGCTGCACAGGTAAAAACCTCACTCTCCAAAGCCAAGAACACAGCATCCATGGGACCCGACAACATCCCAGGCTGCATTCTACATGAACTACAGAATCAACTGGCACCCCACCTAAGTACCATCTTCAGTCATAGCTTCACCTCAGGCTTTGTGCCCATTGAATGGCACACTCCAACAGTTATCCCACTCCACAAAGGGGGAGCCATGACAGACCCCGGGAACTACCGTCCCATTAGCCTGACGAGCCTGATCTGCAAGGACATGGAATGTATCATCATGGACCTCATAAACAAAGACATTGGTAATCTCCAAACTCTAGACTCCACACAGTTCGGGATTGTAAAACACAGACCATGTCTCCTAAACCTGATAGACCTTCTTTGAAGTAGTCACCAAAGCCACAGATGAGGGTAAGGTGGTTCTCACAGCCTATCTAGATCTTGCCAAGGCTTTCAACACCACCCCCCACTCTGGAATTATAGATAAACTCAATAAACCAGGTATAAATCCCGATGTCACAAGATGGGTTGCCAAATGGCTTACTGACAGAACCCACACTATGAAAGTAGCAGACTCCAAATCCGACTTCAGACCAGTGACAAGTGGAGTACCACAGGATTCAGTCCTGGGTCCTCTCCTATTTGGTATCTACTTCTCTGAAGTACAGGCTAACACAGAAGGTCTTTGGCTAGCTAAGTTCACAGATGACTGCAAACTAGGTGCCATAATCAAAACTCCTAACGATGTGGACATCCTACAAAAGGGCCTCACTGAGACAGATGCCTGGTGTCAAAGCCATGGCCTCAAGCTCAATGCCAAAAAGTGCATTGTCATCCCCTTTGGTAAAAACTCTGTACCCATGAATTCCCACATATGCGGTAATCTACTTAACACTGAAAGTGTGATAAGAGACCTTGAACACAGGTGGACAGTAGTCTCTCCTTTGATAATCACATCGCCACAGTGGTCTGGAAATCCTTCTACATGGCACATCTCATCACAAAAGGTTTCTCATCCAGAAAAAAATAGGTCATTGTTCTCCTCTACTCATCACTCATTAGACCCATTATAGAGTACAACGCCCCTTTTGGTATGTACCTCACAAGACATCTACAACAACTGGAAAGGCCGTAGAAATACCTCACAAAGAGGAATACTGGCCTCATACAGATGCCCTATGCAGACCGTCTCAAAAAACTCCAGCTTTACTCTGTCACAGATCACCTACTCAGAGGCGATCTTTGCCTAACATACAAAACTATGTCAAACCCAGAGTTGTTGGACATGCTCCACTTAAATAAATCCCAATCCCTCCAAGCTGTATGCTCTAGGGACCTAAATCTTGTCACCACAATAAACAGAACATGCTTGAGGGATAGATTCCTGTCCCAAATACTTCCCATACTCTAGAACAGACTACTTATCTATGTCAAACAGAGGTCCTCATTAACACTATTCAAGAAAAATCTTGATGACTGGAAGGGAAATTCACTTTGGGGATCACTTCTGTGGCTCTGCTTGACAGGGACACAGGAAAATAATTTTCTTGGGTTGCGAAAGCCAGGGTACCTTTTTGGCTAGGCTTATATAGGCCCTAGGACCAATAGCCTAGTACCTACCTTTGAACCTATAAAAATCAAGCAGCTTTTCAATCTTACTGAGAGATGCATATTAGCACATTGCAGAAAGATCCTTCCAACTTCTGTAGATTTACTGTAAAAACAGGCTTCCTTCTTTTAGTTGGAATACTAATTCTCCAACATTTCCAGGACTAAATAATGAACAGGCTCCCTTCCTTAAACCATTTTACTACAAATGTTTACTTTTTACCACACATTTATCTTGGTTGACTCTTCTTTAGCCCACTCATTTGGGATCTGGAATCTGGCTCTCTGCTATACCGATACTTTTCATATACAGTTCACTGCAGGCTGCTTCAAATTTACGTTCCCAGGAGGAGCTGGTCTCCTTTTGTCTCATCTTTGATAGAAAAATCAGTATGATTTTACTCACTCTGACAATTCAGAAGCAAACAGTATGCCTCAATGTGTGTGTGTACACACACACACACATATATATATATATATATATATATATATATATATATATCATAGGAGATTACTAGGCTAATGGCCCTGGGGCCCTTCCAAGCCTAGCCAAGAGTTTATCCCCAAAAAGAACCTCAGTCAGCACCTGTCAATGAGGGACACAGGTGGAACCCCTTGGACTCATTTGTGGTTTCCCATCGACTCATCAATATATATATATATATATATATATATATATATATATATATATATATATATATATATATATCATAGGAGATTACTAGGCTAATGGCCCTGGGGCCCTTCCAAGCCTAGCCAAGAGTTTATCCCCAAAAAGAACCTCAGTCAGCACCTGTCAATGAGGGACACAGGTGGAACCCCTTGGACTCATTTGTGGTTTCCCATCGACTCATCAAGGTTGCGCTTGAACAGGGTCAGCGAGGTGCTCTGTTTGTCCCCATAGAACAGGTGGTGGAGCCCATGGATTCTCTTTGTGAGGTATTTCAGTGGCCTTTCCAGTTGGTGTAGATGTCTGGAGAGGTACATCTGAAATGGGGCATTATACTCAATTATTGGTCTAATGAGGGAAGTGTACAGAGAGGTAATAACATCCTTTTTTCTGGATGCAATCCCTTTACTTATGAGATGAACCAAGCAAAACACTTTTCTGACCACTGCCACTACATGATGGTCGAATGTGAGGTTATCAGCCTGAGTGCCCAGGTGTCTCACCACAGGCTGTGTGCTTAGGGGGGTTGATGTTGATGGGGTAATCAACAGGGGTTGTGATTTTGCCGAATGATATGATGCATTTTTCTGCATTTAGTTTGAGGCCATGACTTTGGCACAAGTCATTAGCTGCTGTGAGACCCTTTTGCAGTATGTTAGTATCATTTGGGAAGTCAGTGACAGCACTCAACTTACAGTTATCTGCAAACTTGGTCAGCCACAGGCCTTTTGTCTTTGCCTGGACGTCTGAGAAATAGATGCCAAACATTAGGGGTCCCAGGGCAGATTCCTGGGGAACTTCACTAGTGACAGGTCTGCTATTAGAGGTGGAGGTGCCTATTTTGACTTTGAGAGTTTTGTCAGAGAGTCAGTTGGCCACCCACCTGATGACAATGTTTGGCTTTTCGATGATGCCTTAGTGGGGTATTGTGTCAAAGGCCTTGGCCAAGTCAAGGTAAGCTGTATGTACTGACTTTCCCTCATGCAGACCCTTGGTGGCAGTCTCAAAGAAGTCAACAAGGTTAAACAGGCAAGATATGCCCTTGACAAATCTGAACTGGGTGGGGTCAAATGCGTGGAAATTGCCTATGTATGTATGTGTGTATATATATATATATATATATATATGTATAAACACACACATACACACACACACAGACACACATGGATCTGCTTACACTGACTTAATATCATGTATGTAGACCTGCATAATTTTGAAACAAACTGATTGACATTATGCACATCAACATGCTACTAATGATCCAAGAATTAATCTCCGCTCATGCAAAACATAACCCATATAGAAAGCATTAGATTTCACAGGAGGTATGCCCCCCTGCACCTCTATACCCCCTTCTAATTATATAATATAACATAGAGATAGCACAATCCCTGGGGAAAAAAAAAAGTATACATTACCCTACCTAGGGACTGTCAATCTCACAAAGCGGTAGTAAAGGGCCAATTTGTGAGAGAAGCCTGGATGGTCTCCTGCTTCGACTCTTTTCTCAATGAGTGTGACGTATTGAAAAAATATGTTTTAAAAAGAGAGTATCCAATTGATTTGGTCAATAATTTGATGTTAGAAGTGATTAATAAAAGAGAAAGGGGTCTTTTTCAAGCTATCTTAAAAGTTGATATCACACAATATGGTAATGACTTGAATAGTGATGGTGGACAGCATGCCATTTTTAATTATATGTCAAGTAACAATAACATTATGATACTAAATAAATTAAATACAACAGATGTTAATTATTGTTCTGCCTTCATCACCACTTCCAACCTAGCAAGTAAAGATATTTTAAGAATTTTGGAAAAGTATTGGATAATTCCATCCTCATGTAATGAGGTTAGACAATGAGTAAGTGAAAGGCCTTTTGTAATGTATAGAAAAGGCCAGTCCCTGAAAAATATACTTGAGAACAAACACCCAGATTCAAACTGTTGGAGGTATGAAAAAGTGTGGAGCTTATAATTGTTGTCAGCATATAATGGAAGACGATAAATTCAATATTAAATGCATTAGAGTATTGTTAAAAAAAAAGTGTTGTTGCCATATAGAAAAAGTTGTTTATTGTGCCTTTTGTTGTAAATGTTCCTGTTTTTATATTGGAAAGACAGAAAGGAAGTTAAAAGGCTGCATTTATGAACATTTGAGGGACGTAAAACTAAGAAAAGACATTTTGGCAAGACACTGTAATGAATGGGCCAGGCCACAGCTCTAAATTTGCTGTGATATTACCGATGGAGCCCATCCCAAGGGGCAGACCATGGCCATTATATCTGGAAAGGAATGAAGCCCTATGGCAATTGTGAATGAATGCTACTCAATGGACAGGTCTGAATGACTCTCTTTCAATCACCTGTCTTTTGAAATTGAAAGCCCTAGACAGGTAGATTTTATTGATTTAAACATGTTGAATGTTACAATGTGAGAATAAGTGTTAGGTACTATAGGTTTAATAGTACACATATGGTTAATAGAGTGTATACACATACTCATTTGATTATTTATCTCACATTTGTACATAATATTTATAAACATTTTTTAGTATAGGTAGATGTTAATGGTTTTTGAAAGCATTTATATGAACATTTTATTGCATTGTATTAGTGCTTTTATATGTGTTTTTAGAAGGTATTGGTATTTATATCATATAGACACACATTAATTTTACAATATATTTATTGATTATTGACCACAGTATTATCTAAACACACGGTTACATTTTTACATTATATATTTTTCAATATATATATATATATATATATATATTTTTTTTTTTTTTATTCATTTTATATTTATATTTATGTGCATTCTGACCCTGACCTTACTTATTTGCTTACATACTTATACACCATATATATACATATATATTTAAACTCCTTTTTAATGTTTTTTACTATTTTTTAAGGCTTCATAACATCTTAAATTTGGTTAATTCTGTTGATCATGTAGGATTATCAACGTTTTGTAGCATAATACACTGTTGTGATTCCAATGTATTGCAAGTAAATGGTTTTATTATGCTGCAGAAATGGTCATTTGGCTAGATACACCTTTTAATAATGCACCTTATATTACATGAATTATTTAGTAGTAATAAATGTGATTGGTGCACAAGTTTAATACCAGTTAACCTTTATGTTATAAAGAAAATGTTTCAATGGGCATGCTCTATTCTTGATAAAGTCTCATACACAGGAGACAAAAGCGCTTGATATTTTGTTCATTTATTATCATTTTGTATTACTTTAATAAATTGTTTTATTACTATTGGACTTGATTGGCTCACTATTTTTAAACAAATGTAAATATTAGACAAAGATAACCCAAGTAAACACAAAATGCAGGTTTTAAGTGATGATTTTATTTCTTAAGGGAAAAAAAAGTATCCAAACCTACATAGCCCTATGTAAAAAAGTAATTGCCCCAGAAATCTAATAACTTATTGTGCCACCCTTAGCAGCAACAAATGCAATCAAGCATTTGTGATAACTGGCAATGAGTCTTTCACATCACTGTTAAGGAATTTTGGCCCACTCTTCTTTGCAGAATTGTTTTAATTCAGCCATATTAGAGGGTTTCCGAGCATGAACCACCTTTTTAAGGTCATGCCACAGTGCCTCAATTGGATTCAAGTCCAGACTTTGGCTAGGCCACTCCAAAACCTTAATTTTGTTTTTTTAAGCCATTCAGAGGTGGACTTGCAGTGTTTTTAGATCATTGTCCTGCTGCAGAACCCAAGTGCGCTTCTGCTTGAGGTCATGAACTGATGGACATTCTCCTTCAGGATTTTTTGGTAGAGAGCAGAATTCATGGTTCCATCAATCACAGCAAGTCATCCAGGTCCAGAAGCAGCAAAGCAGCCCCAGACCATCACACTACCACCACAATGTTTGACTGTTGGCATGATATTTTTTTTCTGAAATGGGTGTTACTTTTACACCAGATGTAACGGGGCGCACACCTCCCAAAAACTTTTGTTTCTTCAGTCCACAGAATATTTTCCCAAAAGTCTTTGGGATCATCAAGATTTTTTTTGGCAAAAGTGAAATGAGCCTTGATGTTCTTTTTGGTCAGCAGTGGGTTTCGCCTTGGAATTCTGCCATGCATGCCATTTTTGCTCTTTCTTATGGTTGAGTCATGAACACTGACCTTAACTGAGGCAAGTGAGGCCTGCAGTTCTTTAGATGTTGTTCTGGGTTTTTTTTGTGACCTGTTAAATGAGTCTTTGCTGAGCTCTTGGGGTAAAATTTGTAGGCTGGTCACACCTGGGAAGATTCACCACTGTTCCAGGTTTTCTCCATTTGTGGATAATGGCTCTCACTATGGTTCACTGGAGTCCCAAAGCTTTATAAATGGCTTTGTAACCTTTTTCAGACTGACAGATGTCAATTACTTTCTCACCTGTTCAAGAATTTCTTTAGATCACGGCATGATGTCTTTTTTTGGGGGGATGTTTTAGCCTACTTCACTTTGTCTGACAGGTTCTATTTAAGTGATCTCTTGATTCAACAGGTCTGGCAGTAATCAGGCCTGGGTGTGGTTAGTGAAATTGAACTCCGCTTTCCCAAAAATGCGATTAACCACAGTTACTTTATGATTTAACAAGGGGGAAATTACTTTTTCACATAGGGCCATGCAGGTTTGGATATTTTTTCCTTAATAAATAAAACCATCACTTAAAAACTGCATTTTGTGTTTACCTGGGTTAACTGTCTAATATTTAGATTTGTTTGATGATCTGAAACATTTAAGTGCGACAAACCTGCAAAAAAATAAGAAATCAGGAAGGAGTCAAATACTTTTTCATCGCAGTGTATGTCAGCAATAGTTTGGTAATTTTGGGGTAAACTTGGCTTGGCTTTAAGTGGCTCTTGATCTGATATCCTAGTAACCATGTATGAACATGCAGTGTTAAAGATCTAACCCTCATTCACAATCTACACCTCAATAAAAGAATGGCTTCAGAAACACTCAAACAAAAGACTTGATTCTCTAACAAATAAACAAGGCATGCAGGAGGAACAGATGAATTATTCAGTGACCCCCCCCCCACAAAACAATCATCTCTTGCCTATAAAAAGGGTGACATATTAATACGTGCACACTTTAAGGCAAATGTTTATAACTAAGGACAACTGCTGTTTCATTCAGGGCCTGACTAATTTAACTATCCTGGATGCAGTAAGTGCTGAACAAGGGGGATATGGTAAGGAGAGCATGTTCAACTGGCTGATTGCATTGCAAACTCTATGAAACTATGAAATATCTAGTAAAATTAGGCAACACATTCCATAAGACATGAAATTGAGGCAGGTACAGTAGTTGTTGTTGTCTTTCGGCTTTTCCCGGTTAGGGGTTGCCACAGCAGAACTCCTGTCCGCTAATTATTGGCAGTAGATTTTCACAAATGCCAAGGTGCCAGCTCGACGTTCAACCTTCAACGAAGGCACGCCCATTTATGCATGTCTTTCGAATGCCCACCCAACCGAAGGGAGGACATGCAGACTCCACACAGAAGGCACTCCCCGCACTCCAGCCGAGAATCGAACGGGAGAACCTCTTGCTGTGAGGCAACAAAGCTACCGCTGCACCACCGCTGAAGTCTAGAGGCAGGTACAGCAGTTAATGTCAGTAATTTGTATTTGTAGTTCTCCAGCCTAATTTCTGACAGGCAAACTTTCTGACCAGAGTTTGCATATCATCCTGGTGTCTGGTGGTATTTCTCTGAGAGCACTGGCTTCCTTCCATATTCCAAAGACATGGCATTAAGTGAACTGGTGATCTTCTAAACTGTCTTGATAAATACATGGCTTTTGAGAGTGTCTGCATGAATTTTGCAACAAGCTGACATTAATCCCAAACTGGTTCACTGCTTCATGCTTATCAATTACCTGCATGTGCACCAACTCACTGTGACCCTGAACATTATAAAATGTAACTACAACATGAATTAACTGTGACACAATTGAGTAGAAAGCGAGCAAAATCCTTTATTTAGTGATTGTGCCTATGCTGTAACTAAATAAGTGATAAATAATCAACAGATTTGTAATGTTATGCTGGGATTAAAGAAAATTATGAATGGGAAAAGAAATCACATGATATGTTATGAGTTTGACTGCAGATTTATGTTTAATGCCTCTGATAGTGAGCAATGAAATATCTGAAAAAAATGACAACACACTAAGCTTTCGGATCTTGTTTCATGATAGACTGGAGCACTTATAGCTTGTCAACAAATTTGTTTGCAATCTGCCATAATTTTATCAGTTACAGTTTTGCATATTAATATATTGCTGACTAGCAAAAATGATTCTGAAATGTTACAAATTAACTACAGAAGATAAGCATTACTGTCTGGATCATTAGGAAGTACAGTTTAATATATCAAAGTTTTAAACAACCTTGAGTAAGTCTGAAACAGAAGCCGAATTTAACACTGATGTAGCCAGTCCAAAAGCACAGCAGAAGATGCAAGATGAGGCTTATGTATGTTATTCGACTGCAAGAAATAGGTTTCTAATTGGCTATCTGCCAAAGTAAAAAATATGGGTCTATGTTCGACTACCAAATTGAAATAACATGAACCTTGAAACAGCAAAAGGCAAACAGAGAATGGGACAATCATCGAACTACAACAGTACTGAAAAAAAAACATGCATTGAATGGCTATAGTTGGCCAATATCTCACACACAACTAATGAAGGTGGGGGGGGGGGCTGCATCCCCCACACCCTTAACTATATATATATATATATATATATATATATATATATATATATATATACACACACACACACACACACACACACACACACACACACACACCAACTCAGAGATCGCACTACAGTGGGAAAAAGGGAAGGTTTAAAAGGTTTACCTTCACTTATCTTATATATTGCATTACTTCCTGGTTGTTGGCCAAATATGGCCATTCAATGCAGTATTATTTATGCTGTTGTAGCTCGATGATTGCCCCGTTTGCAGTTTTCATTTCACTGTTTCACAGTTCAGATTTTTTCCAATTCAGTAGCTGAACATAGACCCCGAAAATATATGTAAATGAATGGCAATAAGAAAATTTAAATTTAAGTGAAGCCATTGGTAAGACTCAAATGTCTAGCATCATGTACATGGCATTTTTATAGCACGTATATCAAGACAAAAGCCTTAATTTCAAGAAACCACAAATAATTCAAAATGAGTTGCTATTTTCTTTCTATGTTTAATTATAATAAAATCCAGCACTGTAAGATCCAACCATTTGCCATTTTTGCATGTGTCATGCTCCAAACTAATACAAAACAGATACTGAATATGTCAGGTATTATAACAGTCAATGGGAATATGCTTCGTATAACAAATTATGTCAAAAGATCTTCATGGTAGCAAAGGTGGGAGAATACTATATCCTCCATTTGTATACACTTATGAGGGCAGTACACATCAAACAGATGCCTTAATTTGCAATATAAGAAAGATATATTCACTGTTTTCACAATTCTATTATCAAACATACAGCAGTAGTTCTTTGACCAGTATAAAACAATATAATTCCTTTTAGCTTCTAAATGAACTACTGTACTTAATTTACATTAATAAAGTATTTCAAGAGTAGGCAGTAAATATGATAATCTATGAAAGTTATCACGAAGCAGTATATGAGAACCAGGAACAGTGAGTGCGAAAGCTCACCAGACCCAAACCCTCCGGACACACAGGCCAAATGAAATGCAAGGCTCTTGTTGGCTTGTTGAAAGAATATATATGTATCCTTGTTGCAGTAAAACCAGTCAAACGTGCTGAATCCAATAGAACTTTGTTTTATTGTCACAAACGAATATTAAAATCCAAACAAAGTGGAAAACTGTTGTTACAAATGAAATCCAAACAAGATAGAAGACGAGCGCTTTTGCCCGGTAATACCGGGCTTTTTCAAGTACAAATTAATAGCAAATACCGTTAGCTTAAATAGCTTGACAAAAACAATTAACATGTTAATTATATTAACTTGATTAGATAATTAACCTCGTTCAATGCTTTGATGGCTAACTATTAACCATCTATGAAAGTTAGCTACAGAAAAGACAAACATCTAGGTAAGATTTCAATGTGACTACAAAAGTCTCGCTGCGCACATTCTAACAGCACAATTATTAAGCAGGTAACCAAAATGTAAACCAATTATGGTGTTGAGGCCGCCCAGAAAGCAACTTTGGTAAAACACATCAGTTTTCTCACAGGACTGAGAAAACTAATTGATAAGGCTCTGGATGAAGCTCTACCTCCACAAAGTAAGTTCACTTAAAAATGTCAGTAACTCCAAAACAAGATAATGTATGTAATCCTGCAGTAAAATATCTGCATATTTCTTTCCACTACTGGGTACTCCTGTTTTCTGCAAAACGTTGTAAGCATTGCCATGCAGCTGCGATAAACAAGCAACAGTCAAAACTAACAATACTTTTTCAAATCTATCATATACTTTCAGCCAAGAAATGGAGAAGGAAAGCACATACTTATGAACAATGGAATTTCAAAGAGGCACCCACCATTCTTTGTACTGTCCTGATTCTTCTGCTTAGGAATTACAAGCAGTTGGCCTCCATAAAGGGATCTAAAATACTTGCTTCAGTACAGCATACTGAAAACAGATCTCACATTATGGTGCACATACTGAAAATTGATCTCACATTATGGTGCACATACTGAAAACCGATTTCACATTATGGTGCACATTCTTTATAACCCTACTATTCATTTAAGGTCACCTAATAACCAAAGAAAGCTGAGTTAAGAGTAATTTTTAAACAATGTGTTTGCAAAAAATATGAACTCTGTTTCTAAACTCCCTATTTTTCAGAAGCTTAAATATGTTTCTCTTGCTGGCATCTCATGTCATTTTCCCATGTACAGTAATAATTGTCCATTAAACCCAAACATGTCATTCAGTTAAGTAAAGAGAATGAAGGTATGCCGTGTATATCTATGTCATATAAATGGTCATATTATAATGCATCTATGTCATATAAATGGTCATATTATAATGCATCTATGTCATATAAATGGTCATATTATAATGCATCTATGTCATATAAATGGTCATATTATAATGCAGTGAGTAATTCATAAAATTACACGAGGTCTATTAATATTTTTTTCTAATAGGGTGCTGATTAAAGAAAATTAAGTATATTCAGCATGCATGGTGTTATGGTTTACATATTTTATACCACCCCCTCTCCATACAGATGTATAGAACTCTGTGGCTTTGAGCTCCATTGCCTACATATAGTATTTGCTTCCCTGAACTTTACTTCAATCCCACACACAGGCTCAGTATTCAGAGGATGTGACCCATTAATCACCTTTTCAAAGTAAAGCTATTTCTTCAACTGCTTACTTGCATCACCTACCATTGCATGCAGTAGTTAAGGCAATCTGGGTATTCCTTATTAATGAGATATATGAAACTCATATGCAGTTCGTGGCACTATTTAACCTGATCATTTTGTTTCTTCATGTTATCACACGTATAACCTGTGCCTGACTGCTATAATAAATTGAAATATTTGGATGTGTTTACGGGACTGTGCAGTACAACATCTTTGACATCTGGTTATTGCATCTATAATGATGAATTTGTCATTCAGGGAATTATTTCAGGGCATCACTATCTCTTCTCCCTGATCCTTGGTGCCTTTCAATATCATCATTTGCTTCAAATTTCCATGGTTATTTAACTATTTATATGTGATGCCTTGGTTGCTGTGGGTGCTTGGCACATCAGTACCTGTGTTTATTACCGATACATTTTTGTATACTTGGTTTTTACCCAAATAAACTGTGCCTTGGGTAATGTCTGTACCTATATATTGCACATTACCTAGCAGCCTCTAGACAGGAGAGCTTCTATGACATTTATGATAAGTTCAAGATCCCACTGCTTTCAGGCCATTTAGCCATTGAGGAATATAGACTCCTTTAAAATTTGAAGGTACTTCCTTAGTCCAGTCCATGGTTATACTTGTTTAAATTCTACCATATTCTTAATCTGCTTGCTATGTAATAGCAAAAAGATCCATATCCTAGCAAAACATGTATTAAATATTCTTCTCATTTATAGTAATAAGTGGTCATTGAAGTTATTGCGTGCCTGCTACGAGGGTTTTGTTAAAAGTTAAATTTTCCAGAAGGACTAGATAACTTTAGTACAATGAAAATTAAATCAATCAAGCAAACAATCTATCCATACCAAGTCACACAGGAAAGCATCTGACTCCATTTTTGTCATTAATCATCAGACATCTAAGTTTCTGGACCACTGTTAACATCCCTTGCAAGTCAGAGACTTATTGACTCACTAAGTCACTCTGCCTTACTGCTTCTTCTAATGACAGTAGATTTGTGCTGTTGAATTCAACTATTGTTTCCATGGAGGCATGTACCTTCATAACTTCTTTCTATAGCTATCACAGTTTAACTTGATAATGAAGATGACACACTATTCTATTTAAATTGTCTAAGGTAATTAATAAACCCTCTTCATTTCTACATGTCTATATTTTTAATTGACTACAAGAACCACTTTGCCATTGCATGTTAATATTCCCTGGGTACAGACAGGTTTCCATGTTTTGTTTATACTTTCATAAAAAAGGATACATTATTTCATATGGACTAGTTATCAAGATCATCAAACCTCTGAAAAAGGTTTCTTCTGTTTGAGCATGACTTTTAATGGATCTTCAGTTTATGTAAGTTGACCACCCATATGTTAGACAACTGTATTAATTGCCCAGATTTTGAGGAATAAACCAACTCTGTTTTTAGGTCATGAAACTGTTGTTCATTAAAGGTTTGCATGAGCAGTGCAGAATTCCCAGTGAAGCATCAGTCAAGCTGCAAAACTCCATTGTTTGAACAGATTAGTTGCTCAGTAGTCAGGTTGAAAGGGTAAGTAATTCACCCAGAGTATTGGTGATCGCATACTCTACATTGATGTCAATGGTTTCATCAGTCATCTAGTCCAGCAAAGCTCTTACCACTTAATGAATTCTGAGGGTTTAAACAATGTGTTTGTCAAGTGTAACTTCTCTGACATGCCATTGACTGATACTGAACCACAATCTTTAGTAAGATTTAACAGCTTGTTTTCAGAAGGTTAAAGATTTTTTTTGTTAACCAGGGTAGAGCACTGCTTTCTCTAGACTTATTCTTGGAGACTCAGTCCTGGAGCACTGTTTGGTTAAGTGACCTGCTTAGAATCACAGTAAGGCAAATGGAGTCCGAGGGGAATCAAACCATGGTCCATATGGAACAGCTTAATAGCTCATAGTTTTAATCTTTAGGATCTGAAAATATGGAACAAGATCATAAGTTCCATACCATCTTTAAAAAAAAAAAGATGGTTTCATTCCTGTTCAGTTCCATTTTAGCTTTTATATGTACAAAATTAATATGGTCATTTCTCTGTTGTACTACATTTTCCCTAAAGGTTCTTAGATTAGACTCATGTTCTACTCTCAAAGTTTAACCAAAGAAGTTTTAACTCAAGATCAAAAAAGGGCAAATTCTTTAAAAAATACAGTAAAATAATGCAAGTAAATCATCAGAAAGTATACAATGGAATCACAGAACCCATGAAAAATTACTTTCCCCTCTTTCTTTAAGTTGTAGTCAAGCAAACATCAGTTTGTCTGTGGTGGTGTGGCTGCCAAGCTTAATTGAATTCATTGCAAATGCAAACATTTTCATTTTTACATTATTTATATTATGTATATGATCTGACAAGTTCTACAACAATGGGTGGTCTTAATGTTTTAGATATGGATGATAAGATGTGAAACTGGCTTATTACCCAGTGTCACAAAACCAGGTACAAGTGGCTTCCTCCTAAAGGCATTTTCAATTCTGAAAGAATTTGTTGGTTTCTTATATCAACTGGTATTTTATTGAAAATATGGACCTAATTTCGAGAGGGCTCTTTCTGCTTTTGGACCTTTGAATGAGGGTATGACTAATTGCAGGTTTTCCTCATTGTTGATTTTTAATGTGTATGCTTCTTTAATATTTTACAGTTTTAACAGTGCCTGATCTGTAATATGCACATATATATATATATATATATATATATATATATTGTAACATAGCAGTACTCTTATTCTAATTGTACCGTTCTATCTAGTTTGTCAAGGTAACTGATAAACACTGTTCCCTGCAGTATATACTTTGCAGGCTAACCGTTCCTTTATTTTTCTTGCAGCTTTCTTATTACCTTGTATTAATGGTTTACATCGTGGCTTCATATGCACTACTCATCAGCACTTTAGCTTATCATCAAGGAGTCATTTATACTAATTGTTATCCCTCTCTTAACTGCTTAACCTGTCTTCTTAACTAACTGCTCTTGGTATAATGACCAAGTCATGTAGTAAGACATTTACCTTAGCAGGGCATTACTTTTACCAGTCTTAGCTTTAGACCAAAGAATAACTTAGTCCTTTCTAACCTCCATGAATGTGGACTGAGTTTTACATGTGTACTGCTAGGCTGAACAAGGCACATGCGAGTCTTCAGAAATAAAATGAATGTTTTTTGCAGTTGTCATTGATATTTTCTTATTTACTAGTTTTAAAATAAAATGAATGTTGAGACCATTCATTTTATTACAACACTGCTGTGCATCAGTTTTGCCTTTGATAAAGTATCCCTTATGAACTCGGTTCACTTTTAAAATTTTTATGTGTAGTTGCACATAAACTTTCTTTTCCTTTTGATGCTACACACTGTTAGCCATGTGCACAGATGTACGTGTCTGTTGAAAGTCATTTTCTTAAACTGTGGAATATAATCTTAGACTGTTATATGAAGTGTTTTACTTGTTTAAATCTCACATTTATATGTATAACCAGCAATTAACTTTGACAGTATGAGAGATTTACCATTTCCCTCCCGTTTCTCATGATTGATTCTGCTTTTGAAAAAAAGGTCTGTTTCTATTAAAATTCTGTCAAGTATGTTGTCATTTAAGGTTGACAGGGATTTGTGCAGTACAGACTCTAAATATAATTGTAAATGGCTGCCTTTTTTAGCAAAAATGTATTAGTTCTTTATTAGATCATGAGACTGAGTGCAGTTCTTAGTCATGTGACTGATGTTTGTGCGGCTGGTATGATGGAGATTTTCATCAATGCATGCCTACTTAATTCTGCTGGCTTTATTTCATACCACTTTCAAAGTTCCTTAAGAGTATAAAGTTTACATGGAATTCCTGAATCATTTCTCATTTTGTGGCATTCTATCATATAACTAACATGGTGTCAGAGTGGGTTATTGAACTTTCTTTAGCTATGATTAATTTCTGCCCTTACAGACTCAGAATGATGGATATTTTTAAACTGCATGTGTTGTATTTAATAGCACTTGGAAAGGTTTTCATTTACTAGATTTTGGAATATCTCCTAATACAGTTCAAAAACTTGAAATTATTTGAGTTTTTGTATTCTCTCTCTCAAACAGACGTTCTGGTAAGTAACAAGATATGACAAATTTTCTGTACTATACCTGTTTTCTATAGCATACCTATGTTTGTTAATTATAGTGCTTCTTAAGGATCAGGTGGTTTAATTATGCAATCAGGACAGCAGATAGAAGTAAGGGGGAAGTATAAAAACAGTGTGACATGAAGATGTGACACTATTTACTTCCCTGCAGTATCTGATAACTAAGAATGGATTACATTTGCAAAATATGATGTTTTGCTGTGGAGAATTAATCAAATGGTCCACAAGCTTTATAACTGAAATGGTCACTACAGGTATCCGGCACCACAAATGATTAGGCACAAATACTGAAATATGTCTGTTTTTCATTTGGGAATATTTATTGCATCAATGATGCAGTTTGAAAGAGGATGGATTAAATAATTAATTCACATTTATTTATTTGTTAACAGAGATAGAGCAATCATCTTACTACACCACTTTCAGCATAAGCCAAGTGCTACATGACACTTCCAATCAAATCAAAAATAACACCTATCAGCCACATTATAATGTTATCGTTGTCAGACAATCTATACCAGAATATACATTTTTAAATAATTACAAGTACACACAGTAGTCAAAGCACTTCTATAGCATTACCAGGAACCAAACACAAAAAACAGATAAAGTGAAACAGTCCAAGTGTACACAGCAGGTCCACACCAAGATAAAATTCTTCCTTTTATTCACCAGTAGATTATGTGATTTTGTCAGCTTATAGCAAAAAAAAACTTCATCAGAATCTACTCAAACATACAAAATGGTAACTTAAATGGTTACAAAGCACACCACCTGACCAATTAAACAATTATAACTTAAAAAGACAAACACTGAAACATTAAACACAGTGCAATCCTTCAATGAAACCCCCCTTTTTCCATTAAAAATATTCACAATTGAATCTAAACCAAGTAAGACCTAAGCTTTAAAACACAGCTTATACTACAATAATAATTTAACCCTGGGCAAATGTGTGCTTGTAACTTAATTTGCCACAGTAATTCTTTTAACTCCAAAATATCTTTCCAAGGCCCACTCCATGGTGGGCTATAAGCTGAGAAAAGAGATTAAATCTACTGGTGAATAAAAGGAAGAATTTTATATTGGTGTGGACCTGCTGTGCACACTTGGACTGTTTCACTTCTGTAGCATTGGCAGAATATACATTTTTAAACATATAAACTAGCAACATAATTACAATGTAATACATAGTTAGCCTAGTACCCTCACAAACCTACTTCTGGGGCTGTTTTAAGCCTAGCTTTGCATCCCAAATCTCTGATAAGTTCTGGTACCCCTTGGCACTTTAAGCAGAGACCTGAGAAATGAACCTCTTACAGGTTGCTGTACCATGAGAGATATAGGAGACAAACCAGGGTGAATTTCTGGTTCCCCATCCAGTTGTCCAAGTCACACTTGAATTGGGTTAGGGAAGATCTCTGCTGATAGAGCTTGTGCTAATTAACAAGATAAAGTGGATTTATCTGATTCCACTGTTAAATATGTGCTTACATTTTACTGATTTAAATAACAACTTAAATTTTGAGTAAAATTTCGGAAGGGGAATAATAGATTTTACATATGTAGGTACAAAAGTGGAAAAAGGATACTCACTGGAGTGCAGTTCTGAAAGAGATGCCATTCAGTATGGAGGTTAAGTATTGGGGGGAATCTAAGGCAGTAGGTCATTTCTTAACTGCTTTTTGGTAGGATTTCACAATCTAGTCAAATGATACAACTAAATACATTGACATAGGAAGAGGAGGAAAGTAATAATGCTCCTTTTTGCTGGATATTTGGTCCCTTCCATTTCTTAAATTATTTGCTTAAACTCCTCCTTTATTTATTTATTGATTGATTGATTGAGATTTGTTGACCAGGAAAGTCCACTGGGTCAGAAATCCATTTTCAGTGGAGGCCCAGGGGGAAAAGCTTCACAATGAGCAAAATAACATCAAATTACGGTAGATAGGTAGTTATATAATTTTAGAAAGAAAGACTTTAACTATATAAAAAAATATAGACTACAATTATCACATCATAGCAAACTTTTTTTTTTTTTTTTACAAATACTGTAGCACCTTCTATTTAGCATAGAGGTGAAGGTAAATAAATGTTGTAGAAAACAATGAGATATACACTAGTACCCACTCACTATATATTTTCTTTCACTAGGGAATGAGTTAGGGAGAAATAGTAGGTGGACTGGTTGTTAGCGATTTGTTATGGCTTTGGATAGAGGCAGTAATAAGGAGAAGATTATGGGGGTCAGGTATTAAGGAAGGAAGGATATGTGGGGTTAAGACAGTAGCTTTTTAGTGAGGATTTAAAAGCATTAAGGGAATCTAACAAAGTGATAGATGGTAGAGCATTCCATAAATTCGCTATGGAGTAGGACTAAAGGCCTTGTCCTGCTCTTTTTTTTTTTTTTTTTTGATTTTAATAGGACCAGAAGTTGTTTATTTGTGGACTGTAGATTTCTAGAAGGGGTATAGGGCTAAAGCATTGACAGTAGAGTAGGGCATTTCTTCGGGTTATCTACTAGCTTGTGAGCCAGAGTTAGTTGGGTGTAGCTGAGGTATTGGGAGAATTCATATCAATTAAGCATTGATTGCCTGGCAATGATGGTACGGTGTTGCAAGCGAGAAGCAAATTTTGCAATTCCATAGTAGCAGCACTGTAGTTTGTTAAAGTGGGAGCAGTGAAGGTTTGTGAAGAAGGGAGTACCGTAAAAGAGGGAGGAAGTAGTAAAGAATTAGCCAGCTTGATTTTTGTGGGTCCATCCATGTACTTTTGATGCCTGTAGAGTTTACATGGTTTAAAGTGAATTATTTTTATAGTGTTATGTTGGTCAGAGGAGAGTTTATCATCTATAATTATACCAAATAGTTTTGCAGAATGAACAACCTGAATTTCCATTTAATCTTGGGAGTAAATTGTAAAGTGTTGTGAGGTTGATTTGGCAGAGAAAATAAGTAGTTTAGTTTTATTGGCATTTAGAATTAACAGAGTCATTAAGCCAGGTTTCTAAAGACTTGAATGTTTTTTGGGTTATTTTTAGAAGGTCTTGAAAGTTGTTGGCGGAGGATATGATCGTGGTGTCATCCTCATATTGGATGAGTGTGGTTTGAAGGGACACTAAATGTAAATTATTTATGAAAGTATTAAATAGCAGGGGTCTGAGGATGGACCCTTGGGGTACTGCTATTTTATTTCGCAGATAGGTAGATTGTTTGCTCTGCCATTTCATTGAGTGTTGCCTGTTGTATAAGTAGTCAGCAAACCAGGAATGCATCATATGCAAGGAGAAGCCTATTTATGACAGTTGTTGAAGTAGTTTGGTATAGGACACTGTGTTGAATGCCTTGGATAAGTCCAACAGGACTACTGACGTTATTAGACCTGCATTTAAAGCCATGTTCGCAGTGTCTGTGAAGGAGAGGAGAGCAGTAGTGGTGCTATGGAACGGGCGAAAACCATGTTGTGTTGGGGTGAGGAGGTTGTCTATGAGGTGGTTGAGTAGTTGACTATGTATACACATTTGTAATATTTTTGAGAGAGGAGAAAGAATAGAAATCGGTCTATAGTTAGTAACATTGTTTGTATTACAGCGTTTATGGAGTGGAGTTGTAATGGAAATGGATAATAGCATTTCTTCATACAATATATACGATTACCCACTTGATACATTTCAGAGCCATGGGAGCCAGAGCTTATTGCATGAATGGCTCAGTTAGTGGAAGGCAAAAAGCATAATCCTGAATATGGCACTACCCCATTGCTGGGCATCCACAGTCACTTTCATGGGATATACAAACATCTGGACAATTTGAAGAAATAACACTTCACATATGACATAAATTTAGGATGGGAAAGGAAACTGGAACACCCAGGTAAACTAGCATGGACAATGAAGATGCACACGGTCCATAAAGAAAGCAACCCAGTAAAGAACCAGAGTGTAGAACGGAGCAGTGTGTTCCAAACAATACAGAAAAAGAGAGAATTGAAATAAAATGTTACACAGCACAGCATTTAGTGTACAGTTGTGTGTCTGTATATCAAGTGCAGTAGACTTGTAATAAATGACTCACTTCACCTGTGGACCAGGGAATATATAAACATGGTCATAAAACAATGCTAGTATAACATCTTAGCATTCAGTTTTCCTTTTATATATATATGAGTGAGACAACAAAGTATATTGTTTAGAGCATACATAAGATGGCTACTTAAAATGTTTATTTTTAGAAAAACATTGAAAGAGTGTTACATAAAAAATGATTTGGCTGATTAAATAGTGAACACATTTGTAGGCAATTTCTTATCACTGAAAACAGTACCACACAATGTTAATGAACATTGTCTGGTTATGAAATCCTGGTCATTCAAAACAGCCATATCTCTTCCACAGATCGTCTTTGGCTGATCCAACTCTTCCCAGATCAAAAACTGGTTATCCTTAATATGTTCCTTGATACTATCGACTGAACTCTACTATTCTCCATCCCAGACCCAGTTTAAGCTCTTATTTTTTTTTTTCATTTCCATCCTATCCATTTTACAAGATTCACTCTTACCAACTGCATGCAGAAGGCTGAGAGGACAGAAATTAAAAAACAAGTCATATAACTAATCCCTTTCCCACAACCAGCTTTGACTCAAACTCTAAGATATATTTTGCTAAGGAATACAGTTTTTCCTAACATTCTCTATAGAGGCCATAACCATGCAATTCAAAGCGCTCAAAAGTTGCAACTCCAGCAGTAGCACATGACTCAATCGATCAGCCAAATTCTCTAATACCTTTCACCCAAATTACAGTTACTAAAACCAAAATGCAACTACAAAAGTTGCATCCAACAAATCTAATTTAATTTACCCCACTTTTCTAACAGAATTGGATAAAATGCTGGACCTCTTATCTACATTTATAGCCTCTCCCTTTAAACAGTAATAGCCCTCCCCTTAATTTTAACTATCATTCTCCCGCTCTCTAATGAAGCCTCTCCAAAACTACAAAAAGATTACAGATCAATATCAAATGAATCCATTCTTACTAAAATATCTGAGAAATTTCTTCATAAACAAACTTTCAGACACATTAACACACATGGCCTTTTCTCAGATTACCAGCACAATATTCACAATGTCTAAATCACTGCTGCTATAATAATGACAGCATCATTACAACTGCAGCACAACTTGTGTGTTTGATACAGCTCTTCACAACGTTTTACTGATGAAACTTCAATGGTTCAACTTTGATGATGATACAATAAGTTGGTTTAAAAACTGCTTTTCTATTAGGACCGTTGCAGTCCAGTACAAGCAGGTCTCTGTCAAAGAGACCATAAACACTGCAGTTCCACGAGATTCAGTTCCAAGTCTCCTCCTTTTCACCCTATTCATAGAAAACCTTACGAATGAAACACTAAGTTGCAGATGACTAACTCTTCAAAGCTATCTTCTTCTTTCGGCTTTTCCCAGTTAGGGGTCACCACAGCAGATCACCTATCCGCTCATGATTGGCAGTAGAGTTTTACAGTGCTGCATTGCCAGCCCGGCACCCAACCTTCCACAGAAGGCACCGCACATGCACGCACTCACACCTAGGCCCAATTTAGAGTGTCCAATCCACCTACAGCATGTCTTTGGGATGTGGGAGGAAACCGGAGCAAACAGAGGAAACCCACGTGACCACAGGGAGGATATGCAGTCTCTGTGCAGAAGGCACCCCAGCCGAGGATCAAACCGGAAAACCTCTCACTGTGAGGTGGCAACGCTAACCGCTGCACCACTGTGGCAGCCTAACTCTTCAAAGCTATCAAAAGTTATAATAAAATCTACAAACCAAACTCAAAAAAGCCTTCTCAGATTTATGTAAATGTGCATCTGAAAACTAATTTATTAACTTGTCAAAATCTAACATTATGGTACTGGTGTAAGCTCATATGACATTAACCGTACTCCACTTTCTCAGAACTCCACTTTCTCAGACATTCAAGTCAATACAATTCGGAATGTAACAGAAAATAAGGACTTGCTTCTGAACATACTAAATCATATACAAAACATAATTGCAAGGTCACTCAGTCCTATCTCAATTTAAACTATTTTTACAAACTCTTCATTCCCTTTCATTTAAGAAATTCACAGCTAAAACATTCTTCTCCTAAAACAGAATACTGCTGACCATCATAACCCACTACTAAGTATATCACATGCAGAGGCTCTGGATAACTAGAAACAAAATTCACAAATTTGCTCTCCTAGCAGATTTATGTACTCATCATTGTGACCTTATTAAAGTACTACATTGGCTCCCAATCTCTGTCAAAGCCTGCTTTCTTGGTGCTTTTGTATTTAAAGTGAATAAATTCAGATATTGACTGCCCTTCAGAAGAAAACAACCTTTGAAAGAACATTTGTATTCCTTACAGAATACCAAGGAGACTACCTGACTCTCACTTGTCCGAGTATTAAAACAGGAGAAAAAAATGTCTCTAAATTGGGTACCGCTGCTTGAAATCAGATTTCCACATTAATTAGAAAAAAATGACTGACTCAGAAATCATTACAATGTCACCCAAAGAATGAATGTAGGTTCAACTGCTTTAAAAATGATGGTTAAGATTTCACCAGTCCAAAAAAAAAAGCCAATGTAATGGAAAAAAACACACAGCTTTATTCAAGCCTCAAAGTTAGCGCTTTTGGCTCCCTGTCTTAATGTCAGAGACTTCTTCAGACTGAAGCATTAATACCAACAAGCATTTTTAAATACACACTTAATATCACACTATAAAACACATGATAAAATGCTTAATGTTTTAACCCTTTCCGTTTTAAAAACATAACAAAATCCTCCCTGTTGTTTAAACCAGGTGGAAAGCAAGCATTCAGTTTCACATGCCAACAATATTCTAACCACCCTAACTCTTCAATATTAAACAAATTCTGTACATTATCTAAGGCTTCCAACACTATAAATTTGGACTCCACTTTACATCTTTTGTAGTGCCTACTTAATCCAGTTCTTTCATCAGCAGTTTGTATTGCATATTTGTGTTTGTAAATCCTTCGATTAAGTTCCCGTGTGGTTCTTCCTACATAGTATGATTTACATGAAACTCAAACTCTCCCACAACCTTGTGTAACAAATCTCTTAATCAGTGCATTTTCCTCATCTGCAGTAATGGGTCAAATCCCACAATCTATTTTGACATTGTCATTTCAGAGTAAGAATACTCAGCAGATCCAAAATATCCTGAAAGTGTTCCAAACAACTCTTGGCAATGTCCCATTTGGGTCTACTTTAAAATGACAAAAACTTATATCGAGCACTCACATGAGTGAAAAATCAAAATTCGATATTTGTTTTTTTCTTGGATCACAGTACACTGAAGATCAGAATATTTGCCTTTTCCTCACTGTAGTGTGATCTCGGAGTAGGAGTAGATATTTAGCGGGGGGGGGTGCAGCCCCCCCCCCACAATAGCTATTTCACGTTTATGATTTTTGGCTCATATGAGCGCTCGATATTTTGATTTTTCGTTGTTGTAATACAGACCCTCCCATTCAAAAGCACCATCTATCTCTGAAGAACACATCAAGCAATATTCTGCCCTCCACCTTTTGAATCACCTGGTTTGCTGAAACCACTTTGAGGCAGTCCTATGTAAAATTCCCAATGATCATCTGCAAATGGACCCAACAGAGGACTGACATTCACCTCAGAGCTTTACTAACACACAAACAGGTGAACTGAAAAGTTCAGTACCTGTCTGAACTAAATGTAATGGTAAATTCAGTAATCGCTCTTTGGTGGAATTCTTGTATGAATAAATTGTGCAATAAAATAAGGGAAATAATGAAAAGTTATAGGAAATCCCCATACCCTTATCTCAGACGCACAGTTAAACATGCCAGCAAGGCACTTCATTGTATTATTAGACAATGTTAAAAAGAGTACAAGCACAAGGTTGCTACACATGCTGAAAAAAACTATAAACAATGCAATGAACTCATCCATAATCATATAAGATATTCCAACCCAAAGCAGGTGGCCAACGTATTAGTAAACAAGTTTAGTGCTAACTTAACTCACACCTGCCCATACTGCTGTTCTCACTAATCCTAAAAATTTAGTTTTCTCTGAAATCATCTTGGAACATTTCTCAAGCTCCCTGTTAAAGACTAAAATCCTTGCATGGGACCAGACAACATACCAGTCTGCATTCTCAGCAATGCCAAGAATGTACTATCCAAGCTTCTGTTTAAACTATTTAACATTAGTTTATCCACAGGCTGTGTGTGTGCCTGATGTCTGAAGAACAGAATGGTCCCTGTACAGATTCAGGCAATTACAGGACCATCAACATTACCAGCCTTGTATTCAAAGCCATGCAACATATCATGGCAGAACTTAGTTATGCAGACAGGCAACTTAACAGAGCTACAGCCCAATAAGTCTGCTTTTGTGAGGGGCAAGTTTGGTCTTCTGAAACTGGCCAGCTTGTCTGTATTCGTTACAAGGGGACTGTGGACAGAGTTCTCTCAATGTACGCTATCTAAACTACTTAAACTGATGTGACCAAGGCTATTGATAAAATCATCCATGCTGGATCACAGTGAAAGTTGATTGTCACTAAGACTCAACATAAATGACACTGAACAGATCATTGTTTCTACAAAGTACTGCCAGCTTTTGTTTATAGGATACAAATTATGTAGAACATAGTACCGTGTTCTGGACAAAGCTCTTGAGTACAAGGACCTCTTTCGTCAAACAAGATTCAGCTTGGAGACAGCCTTCATACTTCTCATTCAAAGTACCGGATATGAAGTGCATTTAGAGAAACTGAGCAAGTTAGTGTGTGTACATGATACACACAAATCACACACAAGCAATATTGGATATTCTACACACAGTCTTGCTCCCCCCACCAAACTTTGTACTGTTACTTTGGCATTGTATAATAGTCGCAGTAAGATTATAGTGTAAGAAAAGGGGCAACACACTTATTTAATGATGGTAATATTGAGCTGCTCTCACCAGATCTGAATAAGGGAAGCATGGCAGTATGTATATAGCCCACAGCGGACACACGTGTAGAATGTCATACTTTGACCGTACACTTTTACAAACTACTAGACAAATTTAATGTGCAATGTTACATCTTTTGACTTTCTTCACTTTAGATCATGCAGCTACAGTAAAAGGAAAGATCATTTTCAATATTAAAAAGAATTAAAAACAAAAGTACTGAAGAAATGGTTTTGGAGTAATAGGAAGAATACACATAAGGCCTTAGTTTTGTTTATGCAAATAGTAGGCAGATAAATCTTAATACTAAACTCTAAAGGAAAAGCAAACAGTATTACCTTCATTGCATTGTAATATGTGAAAAGAAATGTAACGTACAGCTACTCCCCTTTTTGCTTCGCTGTAGTACAGCATCCTGTTACTGGACATAACATGCCCATGTGAAATTGTTGCCATATTTGCCAAAGTCTTTGAAACTGTCAGGAAGATGTAGGCAGTGGTTTAAATGAATTTTATTTCTTTATTGGCATTCAGGAACTGGAAAATTATCTTAAAGTCATTATGTATGTTTGCTCAGCATGAAGAACACGACTCTTAATTAGCCTCACCATAAATAATCTTCGTAAAGTTACCCAACATGTTCTAACCTTGGAAGATGGCCATGTGCTATCCCAGTTTCTTCTTAGAATTTGTCACAGCAGTATTGGATAAATTCCAAAAGAACATTTTGTGATCGTCATACAACTAAAGTACTAACTATCCCATAGAGCAATGTTATAATAAAGCAATCAACAACGCACTTCTATAATAGCTATTGATCCAAATTAAGAAAGCATTAAAATCACACAGAAGTAAAGCTAAGCACACAAGCATTTGTGTATCTATGCATGTTCACATATATGTGCCTTTCTGTATGCGTGCTTGTTAATGCACTTTGTTACATACACGCACACAGCATAGATGGCATGTTTAACACGCACTGCGAGATTTAAGGGCACAGTGCATGCTGTTGCTTAAAATAAATTCTCTAGCAACTGTACAAGAGATGAAAGAATTCTTGGAATGCATTCACTGCTATTAGTCAAAGTAAAACTTCTTTCAAACATATTGGAGGAGTCAAGTTTTTTAAAAGATGTATCCACCAACACTGCGGGTAAAAAAAAAAAAAAGAGGCCAGTAGAAAGGTTTTTACTCCCCATACTCTCCTGCTGACAAATACATGGCATCTCCTTACTATGCAAATGTTGTAGATTATCTGTATTATAGTCTTGATTACTGCTACAATGCTAACCATTCTGGTAGCTCAGTTTCTAGTGATATGGTTTCCTAATTTTGTGTTACTCTTTCTCTATGCATCTCTGTGTACAGTTAACACTGTTCTGCTTTTGTACCATTTTTATTATGTCTGCATACTGTTACTTGTTTTAAGCTATACCTTGTGACCTATGTGGATATGAGGCTTCGGACCACAGCAATTACCCAGATAACAAGTGTATACATAAGTAAATAAACACTGTTACACAATAACAGAGAAATGAGAATATGCTCAACATATGTGACTTACGACATGCACAGTTGTGATCTTATTTTGCAGACGACAACTGCACAAATACAGTTGGGAAGGTGAATCTTCCATCAGAATGTCTTACTGTATCCTCATGGGCAGTCTACACTTGACAATACATAGATCTGCACCTAGATTTTTGGAACCAGTTGCTATACAATTATTATACTTAGCCACTTACACAAAAATAATACAGTTTGATGCAGGTATGAATAAAACATAATTGCATGTTATGAGATCAATCACTGTGTTCCCGGAAATATGTGATTTAGTTACCCAAAGTTATAAATATGCAAAACTGTTATGTTCTGTGTAACAACATATGGCATAAATTTAAATTTCATGACACGGACTGAATAATTTAGCTAAAGGTGTGTGGAGTTTAGCTAAAAATAATTTAGCAGTAAGAACATAGCTGATATAATCTCAGACTTGGAATTCCTCATATATGTATGGGTCTACAAAGAAAAGTCAATGTGCTTTGCCTCCTTGAAGGGTTAAACATGGATGCTGATGATAAAAGCGTAACATAGGAAAATATAGTTTCCATGCACTGAAATTCATTTTTCTGCTAGCAGACGTTTAGAAGTGCTTATCTCATATAGCTCAATTTTATAAGTCAAGCGCACAAGTAATTATAAAGATATATAAATATAAGAACTCCCATCATTTTAAAGGAGAATAAGCTGACACTTCAAACTACTTACAGAGATGAAATAAATCACAAGAGTTTTTCATCCCCACAAACTCTGTAAATCAAAACCTGAATACAAGTGATTGATTAGGAAATTACAGTTTGTAAGTAAACTTTCTATAACAGTAAATGTTAAAATGATCAGTACTGCAGTAGACTTAGCTATATGGATTATATCATGCCAGGGATGTAACAACTGGCCAGCTCCAAAGTTTCAGGACACCTTCTACATGCCCAAACTGTTGGGCAGATTGAGCTGAGATGACTAAAAGACCAGTTTTGGAGCCTTGCCGAGCTTTCCTGCCAACAGAAAGGGGGAGACTGAGCCTTGAAAGAACAATAATAGTAAGAACAAAAAAGAAATGATGACACCCTGGCATAAACTTACCAAAAAGATAAGGGCAATGGGGGCAGGGAGTGGCTACTGAAGCAGTGCTCAAACATCTCCTGTTATGGTAAGTTTGCTTACACAACTGTACTATGTTCTTAATATTTATCAATGTTGCATGTAGCCTTAGAAATATGGGTAGATTACCCTAACTTACTACATATCTGAGGTGGGAGGAAAAGAGTTCAGGAGCCACTGGGAATGGCCCTTGCAAAGCCTAATCTAGACCTGGAGAAGGGATCAATCTTGCAGTGTTTAGTAAAAGTATACACAGTGGATGAAGTTGCAGCCTGTAGAATACTTCTAGAATCCAACTCTTTCTAAAAAAACATACATAAACCCAAGGCCCTGATGAAGTTAGCATTGACCCTGCCTGGAAAAATGTTGTTAGGTGTATTAAAAAAGTTAATAGACTTAGACAACCATTTGTAAATAGTAAACATTGACACAGGTTACCCCCTCTTATCTTTACTAGAAAAGAAGAAATATGATGATCTGAAAGACTTAACTCTGATACTGTAATGACAGAACTATCACTGGACATCCAAGGTATGGTGTATCCTTTCTTCCTCATTTTTAAGTTCAGCAAAGAAAATGGAGGAATGGATAGTTTGGCTTAAATTAAATTCAGATACCACTTTAGGCATAAAAGACAAATTAATCCTGAAAGAAACCATGTTTCTGTGGAAAACGAAATAGGCTTGCAACTCAGTAAAACTGTTTTCCTTGATAAGAACCTAAAGTCAGCAAGATTAGCTGGTTTAAATGGAGAAAGTGGTAGCTTCTCCAGTACAAAATTAACATCCCAAGAAGGTGCCACTGGTTTTCTTGGAGGCCTCTTAAATAAAACCCCTTTCAAAAACATTGACATGAGAAAGTATTGAAAGAGGAGGATCCATGAGCAAACATGCTGAAATTGCCAATAAATGAACCATAATGGAAGTAAGAAACACCGTAAAAAGTAACTTACACAAATATTGTAAAACCAGAGAAAAAACAGCCGTGACTGGGTGCAGGATATGTTATTGCTGGAACCAAACAGAAAACCCTCTCCATTTACTAATATATGATTTTCTAATAGCAGGCTTTCTTGCCTTTGTTAGTAGATTGCGTATGTCCTCAGTAAAGAAGTGCCTAAGGAAATTAAGACCCTACCTCTTTTCCTGATCATACAATTTTTCCTATTACTATGGATGGAAAATTTCCCACAGTTTCTATAGCCAGCTTGGTCAACATGGGCATCCTGAGGCAGTGTAGCAATTGCCTCATGTTCACCAACAATCCTCTTAACTCCTAGCCCACATAAACACAACATGTGAAAGATGCAACTATACCAAGAACCTTGAATCCATGCCCTCTCACACACAAGTCAGTGCATATGATGGGTGACAATGAAGAGTTGCCAGCAGGCACACACCACCTCCTATTCCACTCAAACCCAAATCATACATATCTACATATGCAGAAGTCCTCAACAGAAACATTTAATCACCAGAGACCTCCCAAACACAAACACACTCTACATAACACTTCCTATGCAAAACACATTATACACAATAGATCACACACTAGTGCCCCACCGATCAAGCCCTTAAGACAAAACACAAAATCAAACATATTAGCTATAGGTGATTCCATCGTGAGACACACTGATGTCCCTGTCACCAGGCTGGATAAGGAAAAGGTCATGGTAGGCTGACAGGTGGCAAGATATGCCATATAACACATGCACACAAATCCCTCAACAGCAAATACTTTTATGACTCTATCATAGTCCATGTTGGTGTGAACGACTTGAGATGTACCTCTCTAGACTATATGAGGAAAGACATGACTGAGTTCTCGGACTGTGTGTCTCAGGCAGGTATGTCCCTAGCCTTAAGCAGCATTTTACTTTCACCTAGTATGATGCCTCAATACAAACAGAAAATGATTAACTTTGATAACTGGCTTAGATTCTGGTGTCATTCTAAGTGGATCCATTATTTGTCAACATGGGATGACATGACTGATAGAGCTTGATGTATTGCCAGATACTGTCACCCCTGGGATTTCAGTGACTGGCTGAGGTTCTTGTCACCCCCATAGTGCCTTTTTAAGCAGTGTCTCAAGGACAAAATTCCCAATGTAAAAACTCCATCTAAAAACCACCTCAGGTTATGCTACTAAACACTTGGAGTGTCAACAGGAAACTGCACTTACTGGAAGCTGCCCTCCCCTTGGAAGATGAAGACTTTTGCACAATCACAAAACTTGATAAAAAGCTGTGGAGAGACCCCCAGCCATACAAGTTACACCCTTTCCAAACATTCATACCTCAAACTGAAGGCATGAAAACTAAAGGAGGCAGTGTAGAAATATTCATTAAACTAAATAAACCTCCATATTAGTTAAACACTATGATTCCCTAGAGACATTTCAGGTGCAAGAAATGGTTTGACAAGACACCTATTCAAGTCATTGTCAGCTTCAAGACCCCATCCATGAATCAGGACACCACTATGCTTATCTGGATCTACTTGAGTCTATCAAGATTCATTCAAACACCATGGTTTTGGGCAGCTAACTACTCATCTATTGACTGGGTATATTACTTGTGCTCAAACTCACTTGGCCAAATGGCTCTTGACTTGGTTAACTCCAGTGCCCTGGACCAGCTGGTTGAAACCTCCACAAGGGATGCCAACAACCTAGATCTGGAACTTACCAATATTGGGGACCACTGGTAGCACCCCCACTGTGAGGTCCTCCCTGGTGAAAGATGACCACAAATCTGTCTCATTCTAAGTATCACACCTACACCCCCCCAACCACAGCAGCAACTATACTAAAAACCTCTCCAAAGCTGATAATAACTTTTTTATGAGATGGTTTAAATGGCTTCACTGCAATTTGGCTGAGCTCTACACCCGTAATTTATAAAAACATCTGTATAACTGCATTGACTCGCCCATACCTGATAGGACCAAAACAAGCTCCTAAAGGAAGAGCAATGTTGCCTGGTGGACAACTGCCATTAACAGACTTTACAATAAGAAGAAGAAATTGTTGCCTAACAGTAAGAGGGAGAGAGCCCTCCTAAACTGGAAACACTCTGTCCTCAGCTTAAACAAGCAAATAAGATTTCTCGTGAAGTCCTCCAAAGCAAACTGTGTCCAAATTAGCTTCCCCATCAAAGGGCAAACACAAGGCATTCTATAGTTACATCTATAACCTAAAAAGAAAGGCCCAGATTTGTGCAGAACTGGAAGTTAATTATACCATATATACTGAGCCTGTGGACATAGCTAACTTGTTGACCGACAGGTCCTGTGAAAACTTCACCCCCCCTGTCCCTGTCACACATACCTCATGACATCCCTACCACCTGTCCCCAACTTATGTCTCTAAAGAGCAAGTCATAAATTCCCTCTCTAAGGCCAAAAATACAGCATTTATGGGACCTGATAACATCCCAGGCTGCGTCCTACATGGGTTCAACCATGAATTAGTTACACCATTGAGTACTCTTTTCAGTCATAGTCTAAGCACTGGCTTTGTACCACCTGAATGGAAAACAGCCACTGTTATTTCCTTGCACAAAGGTAGTGCTTCCACTGACCCCAGGAACTATAGACCAATTAGCCTGACTAGCCTTATCTGCAAGGCCATGGAGCAAATCATCATGGACATTAAGATATAGGTAATCTCCAAACACTTGACCCTACTCAGTTTGGATTTGTCAAAGGGAGATCATGCCTGTTAAACATTTCGGACTTCTTCAAGACAGTCACCAAGGCCCCGATGAGGGGAAATCTGTGCATACAGCCTATCTGTATTTAGCCAAGGCATTTCATACTATCCCCCACTCAGGCATCATTGACAAACTCACCCAACTTAGCATCAACCCTTATATAGTTAGATAGGCCTCTAACTGGCTCATCGATAGAACTCGTATAGTCAAAATAGGGGAATCCACCTCCAACAGCAGAACTATAACCATTGGTGTTCCACACAGGATCAGTCTTGAGACCTCTACAGGTAGGAATCTATTTCTCTGAAGTACAAGCAAAAACTTAAAGTCTGTGGCTGACAAAGTCTGCTGATGACTACAAAATGGGAGTGGTCATAGAATCTCCAAATGATGTCAACATCCTACTACAGAGTCTTACACAAACAACTGATCATTGCAGATGTCATGACCTTAAACTCAATGCAAAAAATGTATCATCATTCCTTTTGCTAAAAGAGATGTTCCTGCTAACTACCACATCAACAGCAACACATAAGTACATACACAGTGGTGAGAGACCTGGGCACACAGGTTAACAGCAACCTTACCTTTGACCACCATGTCTCCACAGTGTTAAGAAGTGCATTCTATATGTTTCTTCTCATAAGGACATTGCCTCCAGAAACAAAAAGTTATAACCTTCCTGTGCTCTTCCCTCATCAGGCCAGTAATCGAGTACAACACCCCTTTTGGTATGTACCTTTCTAAGCACCTGCAGCAATTGGGGAAACCACAAAGGTTCCTCACAAGGAAAATTTGAACATCTTCAGCATCTGTCCTATGGTGATCATCTGAAATCACTGTTACTTTATTCTGTTTCATACAGACTACTCAAAGGTGATTTCTGGCTAGCGTACAAGGCAATCTCTGACCAAGATTTATTGGAAATGCTGCATATCCATAAATCAAACGGTACACAGGTTACTCGCTCTAAAGACCTTAATCAGGTATGTGACATTAGTAAAACCTGTTAGAAGGACAGGTTTGTCTCCCAGAGGTTACCACACCTTTGGAATAGACTCCCACTTCATGACAAACAGAGCATGTCATTGGCCCTCTTCAAATGCAATCTGGATGATTGGATGCATAACCGTAAATAAACCACAGAGTAAATAAACCTGTGTTGCTCTTGGACAGGGGCAATAGCTGCTGATCATGGAAATAAGGGTAAGCACTTGGCCAAGCTTGCAAGGGCCCAAGGCCCGTCAGTCTAGTAACTTTCTATGATCCAAGCAGTCAGCTGAAGTTGATTGGGGTTGGAGTGTATCAAATGCTTCAGATCTTGTTTGAGTGGAGGAATTCTGTGAGTAAGCTTGTGATAATTCCCCTTGGCCATTTCCAAAAGAAGGGAGAACCACTGTTGCTTGGACTGGAAAGGGAGTTGTCACAATGATCTTGGGAGATTCAATCTGAATCTTCAGAAATACCTTCGCTATCAGTGGAAAGGGTGGAAAACATGCAGGAACATTCCTGTCAAAGGAAAAGAAAAGGTATCCATCTTCTAGGTCTTGTTGCAATGAGTACTGGAGCAGAATCTTCCCAGCTGATTATTTAGAGAGGAGGCAAATGGGTCTACTAGATGAACTCTCCAAAGATGGATAAGGCCTTGGAGGACACCCCCCCCCCCAAATTTAGTTTGCATACATGAGGTTCTGCCCTGTTCTGTTTATCTGTCACACAATATTGCTCTGATGGAAAGAAGCATGGCTGTAAAGTCAGATTGTGCTATAATGTTATATCCCAAGCTAACAAGGGTGGTCTGCAAAGGGGTACAACCTAGATCTGCCTTGCTTGTAGATGTAAGCACATGGTTGTGGTATTGTCTAAAACAATCTGAAGTTGTTCTGGGGTCCAAAGATGTTTCAGAGCATTGATTGCCTTGATCAGGGCAAGCATCTCTTTTATATGTGTGTGCCTAAATCTGTCCTAGATGTCAAATACATCTTGCAGTATTACCCCTTTCTAAAACTGCCCTGTTAGCAAAAGTTCTGAGGCATCTGAGATGACTACTTTAGGACAAAGAGAAGGATAAGAGGAGACCTGAACTTAGTGATATCTGCTGTCTCCAACAAGTATTTTATTTTATTGACAAACCCCCAGCACTAGGATTTGAAAAGACAAGAGATGTTGATGCTGTGACAGAGACTTCAGATCCCATTGTATTTTTCTCATGTGGAGTGTCTTGCCAGGGTTATCATGAGAAACACAGATGTCATGGGATCAAAAATCATGAGGTATTCCTTTTCAGTGAATGGAGTCTGAGTGAAAAATGTTAGAAACAGCTCCAGATACAGATTGGTTGATTCTTCCAACCATTATGTGGAAAAAAAAGCTCTTTGAACTGAAGTGTACACCTGATACCCCTGGAAAACAAGGAGTCCTGTCTTGTGAAAGAGAACTCTCACCCACGTGAGAGATTTCTGACACACTGAAAAGATGAGCATGTCAAAAGAAAATGGATACCTGTAGCCTGCAGCAAGCTATAGCTGAAGCTATCAAATTTGTGAACACTCTTGGTGCAATGGGTACTCCAAAGCGTAAAAACAGAGAGCTATGATCCAGACACAAAAAAATTTAAGAAACACCTGCAGTATGGATGAAAATAAATGTGAGGAACATCTTTTAAATGTAGTGTTACCAAGAACCTTGAATGAGGAAAATGAGGTATTGGATAGTGCCTAAACTATAAATTATGTCACTTCATAATAGGTTCATAGGTCTGTACTAGGCTATCTGCCCTAAGGCATTTATAAGCCTAGCCAGAGTGTATGTGGCTTACACTACCCCTTAGGATGAGAATACTATGCCCTTTTAGGGTTTAGTTTACTATGCCTCTGTCTAGTAGTGACACAGAGATGACCCCTGGGGTAAACCTATGATCTCCCATCCACTCGTCGAGATTTCTCTTGAATAGAGTCAGTGAGGGGCTCTGCCTAACATGGACTGGGATTCTGTTCCAGAGTGTAGGGAGCCTCTGGGTTATGAATCTGTCCCTCCAGCACGTCCTATTTATTTCTGTGTTGAGGTTTAAGTCACTTGTTCTCGTGGCTCTGATGGATTTGGATTTTCTGAGGTGGAGCATGTCCATTAATTCAGGATTGGACATGGCCTTGTATGTCAGGCTCAGATCACCTCTGAGTAGGCGGTATGCGACTGAATAGAGCTGGAGTTTTTCAGTCGGGCAGCATATGACATATGTTTAAGACCCTTTATCCTCTTGGTGAGGAACTTTTGGGGTCTTTCCAACTGCTGCAGGTGTCGGGTGAGATACATCCCAAATGGGGCATTGTACTCAATCATTGGCCTGATAAGAGAAGAGTACAGGGGCACAATGACCTCTCTTGATCTAGATGTGAAACCCTTCATGATAAGGTGGGCAATATAGAAGATCTTCCTAACCACTTTGGCAATGTGAGTGTCAAATGAGAGGTTACTGTCAACCTGGGTCCCTAGGTCCCGGATTACCTCTTCCGTACTTAATGGATTACCGCCTATGTGGTAATTTGTTGGTACCTTGTTTTTCCCAAAGGGTATGACTATACATTTTTTGACGTTCAGCTTAAGGCCATGGCTCTGGCACCAATTATCCATTTCTATGAGGCCTCTCTGAAGGATGTTTGTGTCCGCTGGAGTATCAATTATGGCGCCAGTTTGTAGTCATCTGTGAACTTTGTCAGCCACAATCCTCCTATGTTTGCCTGTACCTCGGAAAAATAAATGCCGAACAAGAGGGGTCCCAGGACTGAGCCCTGTGGGACACCACTTGTGACTGGCTTAGAGTCTGACATAGCTCCAGCAACTCTGACCCTGTGGGTTCTGTCCTTGAGCCAATTTGCAACCCATCTTGTGACATATGGGTTTACATTTAAGCTGGTGAGTTTGTCTATGATATCCGAGTGGGGTATTGTGTCAAAGGCTTTTACAAGGTCAAGGTAGGCTGTGTGAACTGCCTTACCCTCATCAATGGCCTTAGTGACTGTTTCAAAAAAGTTGACCAAGTTCAAAAGGCAGGATCTGCCCTTGACAAAGCCAAATTGGGTATGATCCAATGTCTGTAGGTCCCCAATGTCTTTGTTTATGAGTTCCATAATGATCCTCTCCATAGCTTTGCAGACCAGGCTCGTCAAGCTTATGGGGCGGTAATTTCCAGGGTCCGTAGAAGCACCGCCTTTGTGAAGTGGGACCACTGTTGCCGTACGCCACTCTTTGGGTACGTATCCTGTAGTAAGGCTAAGATTAAACAGCAGCCTTATGTGTGGGTTTAGTTCCTCTTGGAGTTCATGTAGCACACAGCCCGGGACACCCTCCGGTCCCATTGATGCTGTGTTTTTAGCTTTAGAGAGGGCGGCTCTCACCTGGGCATCTGAGATGTTAGGAAGGCTACACTCTGCTGGGATAGTTATTTCTCCTTTTGGGGGGGGGAGGAGAAATTTGCACTGAACCTGTCTGCCAGAATGTTGGCAATGTCAGTGGGTTCAGTGTATTATGTGTCATTTTGGACTAACTCTGAGCATATCTGGGAGTTTCCACCCAGGTTTCTAACATAGCTAAAGAAGGCCTTGTGATTGTCTTTTGTGTCTTTTACGATTTTTCTCTCAAAGTTGGCCTTGGATGATTTTATGAGTGATCGTAGTTTTTTGCTAGTACTGATCAGAGACGCCTTCCCTTTTAGAGATTTTGCTCTGTCATGTAGTAGCTTCCTTCTCCTGTTGTAAAGTTTGTTTATGGCTGGGGTCCACCAGTCTGCCTTTGGGGGAATGGGTCTTGGTTTTATTTGGGATTGCATGATCCATGCATTCTTGAAGGTGCCCATAGAAGGCATTTGCAAAGGATTCAGCAGTGTGGGTTGTGGTTTCCACTGGCCCAGGGGCCTTGAAGGATACCACTTCAGTCTTAAGAAGTGTGAAGTTTGCTTTTGAGAAGTTCTTCACTGTGGTCTTTTGTGCAGGGGGTGGGGGCGGGATGTGGATTTTCAGTGAGATTAATTTATGGTCTGATCTTACCAAAGAGGGATATACTTCCGGTGTGGAGCATTTTGTCCCCATGTTTGTGATGATCAGGTCTAGTATATTGTCTCCTCTTGTGGGAATGGTGACTAGTTGTTCCGTTGCATTTGAGTTTATGAATTCTAGGAACCTTTGGACTAGGGTGTTGGGGCTTGAGTAATGTTCCCAGTCTATGTTTGGGTAGTTGAAGTCTCCCAAAATTATGGTATTTGGAGAGACATTCATACTCTCCAGTGTCTTCAGGAAGGCTGTGTGGGGTTCCTGAGTTTGAGAGGGTGGTCTGTAGCATACTACAAGCTGTAAGGCAGTTTTGCCTATGGTTAGTTGCACCTGAATAGTCTCCGATGCTTCGTGCGTTGCCACTAACCTGGAGGTGTGGGTATCTTTGATGAAAATGGATACTCCCCCTCCTTTTGTGGTTCGGTCCAAGTTCTGGGGCCGGAAAGCATGATATGAGGTAAAACCTGATAGTGCTGAGGTGCTCTCAGGAGCCTTGAACCAGGTTTCAGTCACTGCACAGACATCGATGTTCTCCATACTGAGGAGGGCTTCGAGGGCATGCATCTTGAGGTTTAGACTTCTGGCATTGAGCAGCATTACCCTTAGTTTTTTTCCACTTGTGTTTTCTAGGGAGGTAGGTTTGTCATTTGAGCCTTGCCTAAAAAAGGCACTATGGGGGTGGCAAGAGCCTTGGCCAATATCCGGAAGCCCAGGGGTGACAGGTGCAAGTCATCCCTTGCGAAGCAGCGTGGCTTGTCAAGCATGTCATCCCAAGCAGACACATTGGATCCCCTTAAAATGACACCGGTAATTAAGCCAATTGTTAAAACTGATCATTTTGTCTTTGTACTGTGGCATCATTCTTGGTGAGGGTAAGATGCTGCTCAGGGTCAGGGTCATACCGGCCTGGGCTACGTAATCAGAGAGCTCCTCTATGTCTCTTTTCATGTAGTCCAGGGAGGTACGTCTCAGGTCATTCACACCGGCATGTACAATGACTGAGTCATATTTGTACTTGCTGTGGAGTGACCTGAGTGCTTGTGTTATGTGGCGGATTCTAGCTCCCGACAGGCAGCTTACTGTGACCTTTCCTTGTTCAGTCTGGTGAGCGGGACGTCAGTGTGTCTGACTATGGAGTCACCCATTACAAGTGTGTCTGGCATGTTGTTTGGCCTTAAGGGCTGTGACTGTTTAGCACACTGACTTTGTGAACTATGTGTTGCATGTGCTATGTCTTGAGGTGGTGGTTGCTTGGGTGTCTGCTTTGGAGGCCTCTGTTGTTTTGGTAGATTTTTAATCAGCGCCTCAGTATGTTTTGTGTGTTTATGTGTTTGGTTTGCTGTTGTGATAGTTCTATGTGAGACTGGGTTTGTGGTGTGCGTGGTTACCTTCTCCTCCTGACTGGTCTTGCCAGTACTGAATTGAGAGAGCTCAGCCTCCAGTTTGGCTATATAGTTGCATCTCTCGATATGTTTGTATTTGTTGGGAGGAGGAGAGGGTTGTCTGTGTACATGAGGCAATTGTAACATTGCCTCAAGATTCCCAGATTCACCAGCTGAACAGGAGAGGATGCCAGCAACTGACCCTTCGACATGCTAGAAATAGTGAAAAAGATTGCTGTGTAACTGAGTCAGAAAGGACCTATAGGGAGATGTGTACTCAACAGAATTTAGGTGAATGAAGTACTTTCTTTTGTTTAAGAGTGCTTTACCTGTATAAAAATGCTTTAGGAGCAAGTGCTGAGCTTTTCAGATGGAGTATAGGCTGTTTAGATTGCAAGTAGAACAGTTCTAAGGGAAAAATTGAAGAGCAGACTTGGCGGAGCCAGAAAAAGTTTAACCTTGTTTAAGCAAGTTTAACCGGCGCTGCGCTATGCGCACGACCGCGCAAAGCCGTGCAAAGGCGGATTTTAAGCAGTGAACTACAAAAGAGCTAGGAATGGTCCCAAACAACCAATTACTACAGCTTCTTGTGCTGAGGTCACTTCCCCCAAGGACAGGTAGGCTGCTCAAGGCTCCCCACTCCCACTGGTGAGCAAAGAAACTTCCTTCTATCCAAGTAAGGTAATGGACAACACAGGAACTACACCACAGCCCAGAATACAGCAATACCTGTATACTGGTCTAAACTAGTCGAGAAAAGCGGGAAAACAAGGATTATTTTTTTGTTTTTTTTGTAGAAATACACAGAGAATGCAGAGACAGTGATAAATTAGTTACACAGGCTAGCACACTTTAGTGGGCAGCCTCCACAGTTAAATTAAACAAACAAGCAAACTTTCGATTAAATTCGACTAAATGTAACTTTAAGTGCAGATTTAAAAATAAATGCAGTAATCAGAAAAAAAACAGTTCAGGCTAGTTTAAAGTAAGCAACAGAAGCTATTTCCAGTGAAAAAAAGCAAATATACTTAAATCCAGAAGGTAGTCGCTTTTTCGAGTTTCTTGCTGCTAGGACCACTCTGTAAACCCACGTGGAGTTTGCCTGAGCAGTATAGCCAGAAAAAAACATCCAGAGGCGGATTTTAAGCAGTGAACTACAAAAGAGCTAGGAATGGTCCCAAACAACCAATTACTACAGCTTCTTATGCTGAGGTCACTTCCCCCATGGACAGGTAGGCTGCTCAAGGCTCCCCACTCCCACTGGTGAGCAAAGAAACTTCCTTCTATCCAAGTAAGGTAATGGACAACACAGGAACTACACCACAGCCCAGAATACAGCAATGCCTGTATACTGGTCTAAACTAGTCGAGAAAGGCGGGAAAACTAGGATTATTTTTTTGTTTTTTTTGTAGAAATACACAGAGAATGCAGAGACAGTGATAAATTAGTTACACAGGCTAGCACACTGGGCAGCCTCCACAGTTAAATTAAACAAACAAGCAAACTTTCGATTAAATTCGACTAAATGTAACTTTAAGTGCAGATTTAAAAATAAATGCAGTAATCAGAAAAAAAACAGTTCAGGCTAGTTTAAAGTAAGCAACAGAAGCTATTTCCAGTGAAAAAAAGCAAATATACTTAAATCCAGAAGGTAGTCACTTTTTTGAGTTTCTTGCTGCTAGGACCACTCTGTAAACCCACGTGGAGCTTGCCTGAGCAGTATAGCCAGAACAAAACGCCCAGAGGCGGATTTTAAGCAGTGAACTACAAAAGAGCTAGGAATGGTCCCAAACAACCAATTACTACAGCTTCTTGTGCTGAGGTCACTTCCCCCAAGGACAGGTAGGCTGCTCAAGGCTCCCCACTCCCACTGGTGGTAATCACACTAAGGTCTAAGAAAAAAGTTCAAGAACTGGTCTACAAGCATCTTCTTTCATTGGCACTAAAATATCCCTGAACAAAAACATTTTCTATCTTGTGAAGGGGGAACTGCTTCTATTACTCCATGGAAGAGCATGTAAGGAAGGAAAGGTAGAAATAAGAGAGCCTGTTCTAGAGGACAAGGAGTAACCCCCTGGCAAGGTGAAATATTCTGACACTGCCCTCTATAAACTTAATGACTGATCTTCAGAACGTACTTGTCTGAAACTAACCTGCTGCCAGAGAGTAAAGTATATGTTAGATCTTCTGGGATGGAAAGGAGGCTGCCAGGGTGGGAGGAGTGAAAAAGCCCCTTAAACAGTCAAACTGATTAATTGAACTGTCCTTCAGTTTGGGAGTTAACGGAATTCTTTTTGGAACTCCCTTACCATTATGCTAAAATTGGATAAGTAGTTAGAAAATCCCTTAGGATTTTTGAAAACGGAGGGCAAAAAAACTTAGAGGTTCTCTGATTTAAGTTACCCATTTCATCACACTTTTTGATCATCTCTACAGCAAAGGGAACAAAAAGTAAATGTCTGTGCAAAAGGGAAATACAATCTCATTCGCACCCTCTTGGGAAATTCTAAGAATACAACCAGACAAACCTCAAAACAGCATTACAAGTCATAGCCCTGGTAGACTGATCAACTAACTCATGCACATACTGAAAACAGAGGATTGAGTAATACATTAGAAGAAACTAAATCATTTAAACCAGATTTTCTCTCATAAAAATAAACTGCAGACCAGACATTCCTTATACTTTCACATTTAGTCAGAACAAACCTTAACATGTGAGCCTGACTGATTTTCTGAATTTGTAACCGAGTTGCAGAAGCATATACTATTTTCCCATACCAATCAATAATCATCCAGCCCTTATCAGAAAGAGTAAGACATGAATTAACAAACTGCTTAGTGGCAACATGAATGACAAAAGCTATAGCTGCTTGTGCAGGTATGGCAAAAGAATATACAAACCAAACAGACTAAGGAACTTTATATATTCTATCTTCCTTTTTAGGGTCAGCAGACTGGCTATTAGAAAAATTAGACGCGCGCGCGCACACACACACACACACACACACACACACACACACACACACACACACACACACACACACACACACACACCCTTTATAGTTGACAGAACTGAAGGAACTGGTAAAGGTTCAAGAAATTCCCTTTCTAACAGCCCATAACATTTTCTGAGGGACTGAGAAACTTCATTGTACTTCCAGTGAAACATGGACACATTATAAAGTCTCACAGACAGAAAAATTCTATAGAGAGAATTAGAAACTGAGTTACCTACCTCAGAATCTGGATCAGAAAATTGAGGAGAAAATGTGCATCTGGCCCTTCATCTTCTTCTCCAGATTCAGAATCTTGAATCTCTTCTGGAAAAGAGATGTTCTTCTTTCTTTTACCAGAAATCATTAAAAAAGGATCAAAATCGTGAATAAAACCCTCAGCCCCCAGAAAACTTCTGCCTAAGGAAATTTGAGGAGGATTAGATACACGTTTAGTTTTCTGCCTTTTTTGGCAGAAAACAAAGAGGCCAGCAGTGTTATAAATGGCAGCAACAGCTCTTCACCAGGGATGGGCACAACACTAACAAAACAGGGAAGCCTTAACTGTTTCTTTTCCCAAGACCTGGTCCACAGTGGCTGTAGGTACGACACCAGAGGGATCTGCCGTAAAAGGTAAGTGGTCTGAGGTACAACTAATGGCTGCAGCAGAGTCACCCACTTGCAGCTGAGGCAAACTTTTAGCCTGCTGTGTTGGCAAAGGCTGTTTGCCTAACTTTTTCTTTTTATAGCTGGAAGAAAAACTTACTGTGGGACTGAAAATCTGTTCTATAGTTATGCTGGAAATGAGTGCCTATATTAGATGATCGAACTTTTAAAAGTTCAAACGTCATATGGTGTTGAAAATCTAATAAAAAAATAAAACACAGAAAAAAACCTACCTGAACATTTTAAGCAGGGGGCAAGCCCCCCTGCACCCTCCACATGGGGGGCTATGCCCCCAAACCCCCACGCTCTTTAAATATACCAACTCCGAGATCACACTACAGTGCAAGAAAGGGAAATCTTCCCATTCCACACTGTATGGAGATCTCTGTTGAAACGTTCGAACTTTTAAAGTTCAATCACATAATATAGACCAGGAAATGATGCCTCTTTCCCAGGGAAGATAAGCAGTAAATGGAGGTAAAATGAACAGTCACCAGAAGTTACTTTTCTAACAAAAAAAAAAACAGTAAAAATCACATTCAAGCAGTATGGCAGCCCCACAACAGAAAATTAAACAATTTATCCACAGAAAAAATGTGTAATATTGTAATAACTTTTAAACTGACAGAAAAGACTGCTCTCGCTTAAAATTACAATACAGTTTTGTGAAGGCCAATAAAACACACACTCCTCACTTTAAAATAACTTTCCTAAAGAGGATATTATTAATAAAATAACTGAATGGAAGTTTTTCCCCAGTTGGAACTTATATGCCCAGCAAAGGAACAGCAAAACCCGACCTATAATCAAAAGCCTCAAAGGTGTTCTTGATAGTTTGACTATGTGGAAGGAGCCCTTAAGCTTTTGGGCCTGGTTGTATGTTACATGCTTGGCAGAATATAATATATATAGCCAAGGCTACTGCATTGCTGCTTAGTAAAATATATAGTAATATGCAATATAATACATATAGCTACAGCTACTGCGTTGCTGCTCAGCAAAATATATAGTAATATGCAAAGCAACATTAGTGAGTGCACACAAAGAAGGAAGTACTCATCTCTAACAATTAAAAGGGAGAAAGACAGAACACAATCAGTTTTTTCAAGTAGTATAGTATAGAAAAAGCAAAACAGTCTCTACCACCACCATCACAATATTCCCTCTGATACGGCCATTTTGCTGAAACCAGAGTTTTGTTTCTGCTTTTGGCTTCAGTCCGCAAAAGACATAGACTATAGATTAATTAATAAAAATCATGCAGCATCACTAGGTATCTATGACGTAGAACAAATCCATCTTAGCAAGGCAGAAGACAGAAATAATTTGTTCAAGCCAGATTCATGCCAGCTGTAGTTAAGTGCATCATAAATTAAATATTCTAAGTCAGAAATTCATGGGATTTATGACATAGTACTCGAACAAGTAAACCAAGTTTAAATACTGCAGGAGGAGAATTTTAAAAAGGTAAATGTTCCTTTTTGCACTCTGGTTTGACTAAGACTCGCATGATGAGTATGCAAAAACATATCAAATAAACAGAGCAATTTGCAAAGAAACTACTGCAAACCAGAAGCCTAAATGAATTCGTGAAGACAACAGCATACAATAAAAATGAAATGTGTGCTGGATTCTACTCATGCATTCCAATGCATGTTTTTCCAGCTTGGTTCACTGTTGGGTGTCCTTTCTATGAAGTTTGCACATGTAGTGTCCATAAAATCTTTCAAAGTTCTGTGATTTTGATCCATATTCTAAAGATATGCTTTTGCAAAATGGAATCATCCAGGTTATCCATAGGTATGCTTGCCATGTCTAATGAATGTACGTGTATCTACATGTGCATGTTTATGTGTACATGAGTCGTGATAGCCTACATTGCTTTCCCTGTTTTGGTTATCTGCTTTATGCACAGTAAGTGCAGGACAGGCTCTGGGCAACCCCATAGTCATTAAATCAGTGAATTGCTGTCATGTGAAGAAAGATGAACACATTGTCACTGGGAAAACTAGACCGGTGTAACAACTTGGCTTCAGAAGAGATGTTCCATTAAAATATCAATCCGTGTGATAGCTTAATAATGTATTTTTTCAGTGTTTCAGCAGGATAATATCATGACATTTAAGATTTGTATCCAGGTGAGAAATAGACAGTGTCCTGGATTCAATAACGTCTATACTAAGTGTACACTAAGAGTATATCGTTCTGAGTGAACAGATAACACAGGGGGCTCTCACACCTTCTACCTCCTAATTTTGGCTTTCCTGCTGATATTTTTGTAGCTTTAAATATTAAGAGGGATTCATAACGGCTACCACAAAGTGTAGACTACATGTACACATAGCGTAATCTTTGAGTGACTAGAAAGCACAAAAATGTGATAAGAATGTTCTTGAATACATAGCATGCACACTTAGTGTAGGCTTTATTGAATCTGGCCCACTTACTAGCATTTTTTTTTTCTTTTTATGTGTCTCACTTTTTAGAACACAGTACATGGAAATAGAATAATAATAGGCCATCATTGTATGGAACTTTTAAGATACAAATACACGATTAGCTGACAAAGTATTTAATAAAGCGCATATTCATAATTTTTTTTAATAAAATGACTGTTAATGTTTATGTTTATGTTATTACAAGACCTTTAAAGATAAGATGCATCAAATGCCTTTTGAGTATTGTGCTGGAATTTCAGTTTCCCAGGTCACTTGTAAAAGATTGCATAATCTCAGTGATTTAAACATCTTGACAAAATCCTCAACAAGCAAATATAATATCACACAGGAGAGGAAACTGTCAAAATGCACAAAGTTAAGAATTTTTTTGTTAGTCATGCGACTAAAACATGGACTGTTTTTTCACATATTAATTCATACAGTAGGTTAAACAAAACATTTTCTATCACTCCCACTTTTATCCAGATGCCCCTTCTATGTCCTAATTTTGGCAAAGGTACAAGAAATTATGGTTGCAAGAATAATCTAATAAAAAGTCTTGAAAAGTGGACTGTAATATACATGAATGACATTTACAAATAAAATGGAACCTAAAGCAAAAGTGCTATTCTGGCATACAAAGAAATGAAATATAGACATTATCTGACAGCAGCATGCAACCTTGTGATCATAGGTAGTCCGGGGGGGGGGGGGGGTATGCAAAGGTTATACATCAACAAAAGCTGAATAATCTTTGACACGTATATTCAATGTAATTGCAATACAAAATATGCACATTTCTTATAATAAAGTGATACAACTAATATTAAGAGAGACAATGTATGTTTATGCTGACATTTTTCAGTCATGTCAATGGTTTTGCAGGACATCATAATAAATTGCCTCTACTTTAAATTATGATTTATTTATAAACTTTATTGACATGATAAAAGCTAAGAGTGGCACACTGTTTATCTAAATAGTCTTTGTATGCACAGTCAGCCAAGCCACCTGGCGTCTCTTAGGACCAAAGTCCAGCCCCAGCACACACCAGAGTCAGTCCAGTAAGTCTGGGGGAGAGGAATTACAGAGACTGGCTGGTAGATCCAGCATGGATGTGGCACACTGGGTTGCCAGGCCAGTAAAATGACAGAAGTGGATCAAAAAATTGGGAAACCTAACACTTTAATGCAAAAATGATTTTTGAATAATATCTTGAATGCTGCAACAGTGTAAATCAAGATGCAAAGAGACGTGCCTGCTTGAAACTAAAAAAAAAAAAATATATATATATATATATGCATTTTCAGGTCTGATTGAAATAACATTTTATATCAAAATGCCATAGAACCAAAACTATTATTTTTTAGCTTTAGAAAAAAATGAATCAAGTGTCCATATTATGTTGTGCTTACATCTATGTATTTGTGTGCATCACACAAATATGATGCCTGTTAACTAAGGGTTGCAGACAGTTTTCATATAGGATTCCACTTGTCTGATTTATGTAAAATGTTTAGCAATGGAACACATTTTTTTCCAGTGATCAATAAGTTTGTATTATCAAACCAAGTGATGCAGACATGTCCAAGTCATGTAAAGTAGTTAAACATTTCTTAACCAAGCTGTCATCGGAGACCCCCATATTATTTTACCTTGACACACAAAACTTTCTATTCCAACTACAGTTCTACTCCTGCATTCACTTAATAATGGTAATAACTTAAATATACTACACTTGGCAGAATGTAATACAGGCAGGATTTTTTTTTTATCAATAAAGTAGTCAAAATGCAGTTGTGTAAAATTTTACCATAACAGTGTAAGTACTTCTCTTCACTGTCGCAGTATTATTCACTTTTCGGGATCCCATTCCAAGGGTATCCCAACATCCAGCCAGTATACCAAAGGCTTAGGGTTATATAGACATCATACATCACACAAACGCTACCCAGTCATGGCATAGGGCATAAAGGGCACAAATGGAGAGATAGGGGTCCAAATGGAGAGATGAAAAGTCAGCAAGCAAAGGAGAGTACTAGTGCTGAAACCGAATTCATCCTCAAGTCTTGGTGAGTACCTTCACGAGGTGGACCCTGTTTTCTACAAACTCTCACCAAGGCAGTGCTGATATATAGACTGTATTTACATAGCATACATCATGGACAGAAGTAGGACAAAAATGAAAAAAAGATAGCTGGGTGCACAAGACCCAGGATAAACAAGTGCCCAATCCTGGCAGGCGCACTGGTACCAGGACTGGAAAAAAATTACAGTGTAGATCCTCAAAATATAGAAACATTCCTACAATGGGGGCAGGCCAGGCCCAGGGGGAAGACGCCCCCCTGTTGTAGAAGGAAGTAGTAGTCCACAAAAAAAAACACAAAAACTGATAGGCCAGAGAAGAGCCATAAAGACGATAGAGTGGACTATTGAGGATGAAAACAAATTTATGTATAGCTACTATTATGCAAAAATAGCAGAATTTCCAGACACAAGATATACAAACAGATTAAGAGATAAATTACAGGAAACAAAAATACTTCCGCAAGAAAAATTGTTAGAAGCTTCAAATAAAAAATTGTGGTCATCAATACAACAGATTTTTGAAAAACAGTATATAGACCAAGAAACTTTGATCTGTTTGGGAAAAAGAAGCATCTGAGAAGGTGTGAAAATATAAAAAAACAAAGCCTAGATATTTTTGAAAAGTATAAAAAAGAAATATGGACATGTGAAAGAAAGAGAGATTTGATATGCTGCAATATTTATGGAAAGGTGAACGCCAAATTAAGCAACATAAAGAAAGTAGCACCAAAGATATTCAAAGAGAAATTCAGGCAAAGGCATCCAGACATGGCAAATGTCACAATAAAAAACAATATCATAAAGAAAGAATGTAGAAAAGCAGATTAGAAAACTAGAAGTTAAAGAAAAATAGAAGTTGAAGTTATGGAGTGCCTGTGAAGTGAAGGATTTGATGTAGAAGGTCTAACATAGGTTATATCACAGCATGATGGAACGAGTCCCCAAAGTAAGAAGAAACAGGAAGATCAGGAGATGTCTGAATAAGAAATATGGACACGGGAAAGAAAAAGAGTTATATGGTGCAATATCTATGCAAAGGAGAAAGCAAAACTAATCAATACAAAAAGAGCAGCACCAAATATAATTAAAGAGAAATACAGGCAAATTAATCTGGACATGGGAAACTTTACAATACAAAAAATAAGAAGACAATGAGGAAAAGCAGAAAATGGGGAGTTAAAGAAATAGAAAATGAGGTTATGGAGTACATCCAAAGTGAAGGATTCAGTGTAGAAAATCTAATTCAGAAAGCACCACAACAGGATAGAGTAACAGATATCCAAATTAAGGGGAAACCAGTGGAACAGAAAGCAATTAGTCAGGTGCTATATGGCGATATTTTGGAACCTTCCCCAAGAAATGAGTATAAACATTCACTTGAAGCTGGACAGCAAGGAAAGAAACAGGAAACTGTGGAAAATGACACAGTCAATGTTGAGGCTTGATAGGAAAGTTAATTCTCATATGACAGAGCAACGGATGGCAAAGGATGAAATTGAAGTGAATGTGTTACAGGAAGATGCAATATAACTTTCTATAGAATGCCTACAGAAAATGGAAAACAAAAAATGTGCCCTCAGTTTAGAAGAAAACGAGCTAAGAGAAGAGTTGCTTGACTTAATAGAGATAGACAGACATATTAAGATCAGTGAAAGAAATAGACTGCAGAAGGTCAATAAAACCCAAAAAGTCAGAAGTCTGATAAAACAAATGAACACAATAATTAGGACTATCCACAGAGATCCATGTGATATAACAGAAGTAAACAAGATATATTACTGTGCAGCTAAATTTATAACTTATACATTTCTAACACAAGAACACAGGGTAGTGAGAGAGAGAAAGGGGAGAAATTGAATGCTATCATGGAAGTCTATACACATTGAACCAAGTGGAGGAGGGGCACTGACTACAACTCTGATCTGAGATATATAACAATAAGTATCCTGCTTTTTTTTTTGCTTATTTGTACTAGTTATTGCTTCTAGCAATTTATATATGGCACTTTTTATTGCCTGCTGCATACTTTTTACTGTATTTTGCTGCTATTAACTAATCTGCACAGTTAAACTAAAATTGTCTGCCATATAGGGCATGATAAATAAGGTTTTTACTGTCACATGGTTTGTAAAGTTTTTTAGCTAGTTTCACTGTGTGAAAAGTATTAACAGGAAATTTTCTGTACTTGTTAAGCACCTATTTGTTTGCTCTGATTTCCTGCCAAGGAGTGTATCATATAAGTGATTTGATTGCAGTTAAAAGCATTCTGCAGAGACTCCTGGCTCCTTTATCTATTTAAAACTTTCATTTTGTGGTTCACTGCTGTTCTTCTGCTGTGATAAACATTTCTGTAGTGTTTACTGTCTAAAAGAGTGTAGGCTAGTAGCTTTAGTGTTCCTGACCCTCCTTCCCTGTTGGTGTCTTGCTGTTATACTTGGAGGCTTTGCAGTTGCCCGCCCCTACTGTAAATTTGATCTGGGACACTCCTCCCAGTCTAGTGTCATTAGCTAATTCTACCCAATACAGAGAGAACATTTGAGAAGGCCAACCCACTTAGTTTCCTAACATTGAGTTACCTTCTGCTTTTCCTCTCTCCCTTTCCTTTACAAAAAATAAAAAAAAAAAAAACTTTTCTAGATTCTCCCTGTGTTCTGCTTAACTGTAACAAAAATATTATGCTTGTTTCCTGCCTTTCCTGTAACTAGTCTAGTCCAGATACAGATTTGCTATATCCAGGACTGTTTGTAAGCTTCTGAGCACCCCCCCCCCCAAGCCTGACTGTGTTAGAGGGAAGCCTGCTAACTTATCAGTTGGAGTGGTAAGCACTAGGTAACCTATCTACCACATAAGGAGTGGTTCTGGCCCAGAAATTGTAGATATTAGCCATTTGGGCAGTTTTTCCATCTCTCTCAACTTTCTGATTTAAAAGCCCGCATTTACAATTGTTTCTCCCCTTTCCTGTAACTAGTCTAGTCCAGACAAATGTTTGCTGTATCCAGGACTGTTTGTAAGTTCCTAAGGCCCCCAAGCCTTTCTGTGTTGGAGGGAAGCCTGCTAGCTTATCAGTGAGAGTGCTAAGCACTAGGTAACCTATCTACCACATAAGGAGTGGTTTCTGGCCCAGACATTGTAGTTATTGGCCGTATGGGCAATTTTTCCATCTCTTTCAACTTTCCGATTTAAAAGCCTGCATTTGCACTTGTTTCTTTCCTGTAACTAGTCTAGTTCAGATACAGGTTCTGAGTTTTAGCACTTGAATTTGTTTATTTGTGCTCAGCACTTGTTCAGAACTTGTAAACACTAAATAAGCTACAAATTACTACAGCACTCAACCTTCCTCATTACCTAGAGGAAAACAGTTTTTGTAGTCACTTTCCTCACTTGCTTAAGAGAAAAATAGCTCTTGCACTTACTTTCCTCACTTGTCTAGAGGAAAATAGTTTTTTTATTCAGGCATGTCCAAGGGTCAGCTCACAGTGTTCTCTCCTGTCTATCTGATGAATCTGGGCATCCTGAGGCAATGTAGCAATTGTCTCATGTACATAGACAACCCTCTCCTCCTACCACCCAACACCACAACCTGTGAGAGATGCACTTATCTAGCCAAACTGGAGGTAAAGCTCTCTCCAAACAAGACTGAACTTGACAGTCAAGATGAGAAGGTAAACACTTGCAACACACCACACTCATCACATAGTCCCACTAAACCTACACCACCAAAATCCACACATAGAAACACAAATATATTTGCAGAGGCTCTCAATAATCATCTGCTCAAGCAAAAGAGACCTCCAAAGCAGAAACGCAAGTAACCCCCCCCAAAACAACCCAAATGACACATAGCCCAAAGACTCAGTGTGACACTCAACCACAGCCCATAAGGCAAAACAACGTTCCCAACACACTAGTTATAGGTGACTCTATAGTCTGGCACACTGATGTCCCACTCATTAGGCTAAACAAGGAGAAGGTTACTGTCAGTTGCCTGTCAAGTGCCAGGATCCACCACATAACCCATGCACTCAGGTCACTCCACAAGTACAAATATGACTCTGTCATTGTCCATGTTGTTGTGAATGACCTGATTCATACCTCCCTGGACTACATGAAAAGAGACATGGAAGACCTCTCTGATCTTGTAGCCCAGGCAGTATGACCCTAGCCCTGAGTAGTATACTGCCATTGCCCAGAATGATACCGCAGTACAAGAACAAAATAATTGACTTCAACAATTGGCTAAGCTTTTGGTGTCATTCTAAGGGGATCCAGTATCTGTCTGCCTGGGACGACATGGTTGACAGACCATGATGCTTTGCCAGAAATGGCCTGCACCTGTCACCCCTGGGATTCTGGATACTGGCTAAGGCTCTTGCCACCCCTATAGTGCCTTTTTTAGGCAAGGTTCAAATGACAAATTCACCACCATAACAGGAACAGGCAAGCAAAAACTGAGGGTAATGCTACTCAATCCTAGAAGTCTAAATCTCAAAATGCACTCCCTCGAGGCACTCCTTAAAATGGAGAACATCGATATCTGTGCAGTGACTGAGACCTGGTTCAAGGCTCCAGACAGCAACTCTGCATTACCAGGCTATAACTCATACCACACTTTTCAGCCACCTAACCTGGACTAGAACACCAAAGGCAGAGGTGTGTCCATATTCATTAAGGATATCCACACCTTCAGGCTAGTTACTCAGCATAATGCATCCAAGGTTATCCAAGTGCAACTAACTCTGGGCAAAACTTCAATCCAAATTGTGGCTCGCTACAGATCTCCCACCATGCCCCAGTATTCCCACTCCTCTTTTCTTGATATACTGGAAAATATTAGGGTTCAACCAAACACCCTAATAATGGGTGATTTCAACTACCCTACCATTATTTCAATGCTTTCTGGAATTCATAAACTCCAATGCCCTGGATCAACTTATCTACACCCCCACCAGAGGCAACAATATCATTACCAACATGAGTGACTGGTGTTCCAAACCTGAAAACTCCTCGTTGGTCAAATCCGACCATAAGCTAATTACCCTAGATATCCACATTCCGCCCCCACCACCCCCATTAAGGAAACCATGGTAAAACATTTCTCCAAAGCCAACTGCATGCTTCTTAAGACAGAAGTGGCGAACTTCATGACACGCATGCAGATGGACAATACAGTTACGACTGCTGAATCCTACACAAATGCACTCTATAAGCATTTACATGAGTGCATGGATCATGCTATCCCAAACAGAACCAAGATGCTATCCTCCAAAAAAAGGAAGCCAATCTGGTGGTCTCCTGCCATAAACAAACTCTACAACAGAAGGAAGAAACTGTTGTAAAAGAGAGTAAAATCCCATGAGTGGAGGAGCTCCCTGGTCAGCCTCAGTAAGAAGCAGAGATCCTTTATAAGATCTTCCAAAGCTAGCTATGAAAACAAAATCACCACTGATTCTAGGGACAACCACAAAGCATCCTATAGCTATGTCATGAATCTCAATGGCAACACCCAGATCTGCTCTGAGTCACAGCACAACTGCATGAAAATTACAGAACCAACTGATATTGCCAACATCCTGGCAGATAGATTCAGTGCTTTATCTACCTCTTGCCCCCTAAAGGGCCCATAGCTATACAGGAAGACTGCAGAGTCCCTGTAATCACAACTATGCAGGTAAAAGCTGTACTCTTTAAAGCCAAAAACACAGCATTCTTGGGACCAGACAATATCCGAGACTGCGTTTTACACAAACTTCAGAATTAATTAGCTCCCCACCTAAGCACCATGTTCAGTCATAGCCTCACATCAGGCTTTGTGCCTACTGAATAGCACATGGCAACAGTTATCCCACAAAAGGGGAGCCACCACTGATCCTGGGAACTATCACCCTATTAGCCTAATGAGCCTGGTCTGTAATGCCATGGAATGTATCATCATGGAACTCATAAACAAAGACAATGGTAACCTCCACACTCTGGACCCCACCCAGTTCAGGTTTGTGAAAGGCAGATCATGCCTCCTAAACCTGATTGACTTCTTTGAGGCAGTCAAGAAAGCTGCAGATGAGGGTAAGTTGGTTCACACAGCCTATCTTGACATTGCCAAGGCTTTCAACACCATCCCCCATTCTGGAATTATAGCTAATCTCACTAAACTACGTATAAATCTCTATGTTACAAGATGGGTTGCCATCTAGCTCTCTGAGAGAACCCACACTGTAAAAGTTGCAGACTCTAAATCTGACTTCAAACCAGTGACAAGTGGAGTAGCACAGTGTTCATTCCTGGGACCTTCTCCTGTTTGGTATCTACATCTCTGAAAGACAGGCTAACACAGAAGGCCTTTGGCTAATGAAGTTCACAGATGACTGCAAACTAGGAGCCATAGTCGAGTCCTCAAATGATGTGGATATCCTACAGAAGGGCCTCACTGAGACAGATACCTGGTGTCAGAGCCATGGCCTCAAGCTCAATGCCAAAAAGTGCATTGTCATCTCCTTTGGTAAAAACTCTGTACCCATGAACTACCACATAGGTGGCAGTCTACTTAATGCCAAATGTATGATAAGAGACCTTGGGACCCAGGTGGATAGTAGTCTCCTTTGATAATCACATTGCCAAAGTAGTCAGGAAATACTTCTACATGGCATACCTCATCACAAAAGGGTTCTCATCCAGGAAAAAAGAGGTAATTGTTCCCCTCTACTTGATGCTCATTAGACCCATTATAGAGTACAACACCCCTTTTGGATTGAACCTCACAAGACATTTGCAGCAGCTGGAAAGGCCACAGAAGTACCTCACAAAGAGGATTACTGGCCTTAAACAGATGCCCTACACTGACTGTCAAAAACCTCCAGCTTTACTCCATAGCATATCACCTACTCTGAGGTGATCTCTGCCTAACATATAAAATTATGTCAAACCCAGAGTTGTTAGACATGCTACACCTAAAGAAATCCCAATCCCTCTGAGCTACATGCTCTAGGGACCTAAACCTTGTCATCACAATAAACAGGACATGCTGGAGGGATAGATTCCTGTCCCAGACACTTCTCATACTCTGGAACAAGCTACCCATCTATGTCAAGCAAAGTTCCTCATTAGCACTCAAGAAAAATCTTGATGAGTGGATGGGAAATAGTAAATACACCCCGGGGATCACTTCTGTGGCTCTGCTCGACAAGGACACAAGAAAATAACTTTCTTGGGTGGCTTATCCAGGGAACCTTTTTGGTTAAGCTTACTTAGGCCCTTGGGCCAATAGCCTAGTACCTACCTATGAAACTATGAACCTATAAGTATAGAATAGAGAAAATTATAAAACAACTAAGCCAAGAAGTGCTACTGTTAGAGGGGTATAGAAGAGGGAACAGATCAACAAAAATACTTAGATAGATGTGATAAAAGCAATGTGCAGTATTAGAACAGATCAGGATCTATTGTGCACTATCGCAGATAAACTAAAAATCTTTAGCACAGGCCAAAAAACTTAGGAGATATGCAGATAAATATAAAGGAAGAGTACAAAATAAGGAATTTATTGGTAACCCAAAAAAGTTTATAGATTACTGGGAAACAAGGCAACAGGATTTAAAAGACCACCAAAAAAAAGAAATAGATACATTTTGGAGAAGTATCTATGAAGATCCTGTGCAACATAACAAAGATGCTAAATGGATAGAAGAAGTAAAAGAAAGAATAAGAAGTTTAAAGGCACAGGATATGAAATGGGATGAAGTAACAGACAGAGAGATTGAAACAGAGTTAAAAAAAAGCCTCAGACTGGAAAACCCCAGACCCAGATGCGGTACCAAACTTCTGGTTAAAAGTATTATCATCTTTGTATGAAGATTCAGCCATGAGTAAGATCTATTTATATGTGCACCCCAAACAGACACCAACCTGGCTAACAGGAAAAACAATGCTTCTACTTAAGACTGAACCTGCAAGCTACTGTAAAAAATTATAGACCAATAACTTGCCTTCTGATGAAGTATAAACTATATACTGGAAATGATGCCAACAGAGTCTAAAGTCATTTACAAGAAAAGTCAATTATGGCAATAGAACAAAAGGGCAATAAAAGAAAGCCATATGGAACAAAGGATCATTTGCTGTTAAATAAAGTCATAATGGAGAACTGTAAAAAGGGGAAGAATTTAAGTAGGGCACTGATCGACTACAAAAAAAGCATTTGATAGTATCCCACATTCATGGATAAAAGAGGGCTTAAACATGTATAAGATACATCCTACACTGATCAGCTACATTACAGTGACCATGAAACAGTTGCAGATCTCTTTGCAATTTAGCCATGATAAAGGACAAATTTGTTGCTGAATTGAAACTGCATAGCTCGTCAGATGAGGAACTGAAAAAACAACTGCAATTTGTCAAAACTTTTTCAAATGATATAAGAGTGTCATTTGGTCTTGATAAATGTGCAAAAGCAACCTTTACAGCAGGAAAATTGCAGCACAAAGAAAACATCAGTTTAGGACAAGAATATGATACAAAAGAACTTGAGCAAGAGGTAGTGTATAAATATTTGGGATCTGATGAAGGATCAAGAATAAAACTTGAACAAATGCAATAAATCTTAGAAAGAAGTCCTTTAGAAGACTTAAATTAATTCTGAAAATAGTGCTGACATCTAGGAACAAAATCCAAGCTATAAACCAATTTGCTCTTCCTGTCCTAACTTACAGTTTTGGAGTGATTGACTGGCCCCAAAATGTGTTGGATAGATTAGATAGGACAACAAGAAGGAAGCTTCATGCTCACCAAATGATTTATGTAAGTCAGTGCATGCCAGGATTATATATTCCCCGTTTTGAAGGAGGTATGGGCCTCCTTGAAATTGATTACATGTACAGAACTGCAATCGTGGGACTCCACACAACTACTGATCTCACAAGACCCAAATGTAGTGAATGTTTTGGAATATGAGGAGAATAAATTTAAGATGACTTCCCTGCTTAGGCTAACAGAAGCATATCGGCGTAATGCAGGAATGGAAATCAAACCACAAGTGGATAAAAACCAGGCAGCAACTGAATGTGCAAAAAAAGAAAAAAACAAAAGAAAGAATATAAGGTGAAGGACCAGATGAGAAGGCAAGAAATGTGGAAAATGCATAAATATAGTTGCAAGTATAGAAAACTTCTGGAAGAACCTCATGTTGATCAAGAATGAATGCAGGAATGATTAAGTAAAGGCAAATTCAAACCAAGGGATTAAACGTTAATATTGGCAGCCTGAGATAGTGGGCTACGTACATGCTGGTTTACAAAGTCCATTGAACATGTGTCAGAAACAGACAAATGTAAGTTTTATAAAACAGAATTGGAAATAGTTGCACACCTCATTGCTGGTTGTGACATACTAATTGCAGGAGGACTGTATACTGAAAGGCATAATAATGTGGCAAGACTGTTGCACTGGGGATTGTGCAAGCATTATGGTTTTGAAGTGGCTAAAAAAACACTGGAAACATGAGCAACAAAGCATCATAGAAAATGATGAAGTCTACACATGGGATCATCCATTACCAACAGTTCAAAAGATAGATCTTAGAAAACTGGATATAGTGGTCCAAGAAAAGAAAACAAAAGTAGCATTGATCATTGAAATTGCCACACCCAATGACTACAGTGTCCTGTATACAGATAGACACAAAGTCTTAAAATATAAGGACTTGAAAGCAGAAACGAGCAATGCAGAAGAAAGATAACCAGATAGTTCCAATAGTAGCAGGAGCAATGGGTCTTATAACAAAGTCTACAATCATATTTAGATATGCTACCAGTACATGTAACTCCATATGAATTGCAGGAGTCGTCATTACTGGGAATATTGCAGTTGCTGCGAAGATCACTTTTGGCTGACAGAGTGAAACAATACTAATTTCATGAACTTTAATAGTTCTTTGACTTAGGAATGGGGTGCATTCCCATCATGGTATTAGAAATCCAAAAGATATGGAGAAATTAAAAAGGGACATACAGATGTACATTCCTAAGATTTTAGACTACAGTACTAGGGACATACAGATGCACATACCTCAGATTTTAGACAACTGTACTATGTCCTTCCATATCACTGTTGCAATATTCTTAATTAAAAGGAAAGTACAACAGCTCAAATGGAAACCTGGGAGGATGAAAGCCCAGAAAAAACATCCAGAAAACCATGCAACATAGCCCTGGCAAAGTCAGTTCTTCCTCTGGAAAAAGCATCCAGTTTGTAATACTTACTAAAGGTAAGGGAGAAGAGGACCAAGTAGCAGCCTCCAGGATGAACTGGTATCCAAGCCTTTGACAAAAGCACCACAGGAAGCCACTTCACTGGAAGAATACACTTTCACAGAAGAAAGGCTTTCCTCACGAAAGGGGTAACAAAAAGAAATGGTCTTAGAGACCCATGAAGAAATGGTCTTCTTAGAAACAGTGAGACCCAGGCATCTAGGATGAATAGAAATGAAGTTGCTCAGACTTGCGAATGGCCTTAGTCTTATCCAAATAATACTCAAGCTGTCTGTGCTATGCAGATTCAAGGTGTAAAGAACCTTTTCACTAGCAGACTGCAGTCTGCAGAGAAGGAAAAATGTGGGCAAATTAACAGACTGATTAAGAGACAATTCATTAACCACCTTGGTCATAAAAGAAGGTTTGCTATGAAGCGACACCCCGCCCCTATGAAAAACTAAACAAGGAGGGATAGCCATAAGGGCCTGAAGCTCAGAGACTCTTCTAGCTTAAGGGCAAAGAGAACAGTCCACCATGTACAATGCTACAAAGAAGGTGATGCAGCAGGCTCAAAAGGAGCCAGAGTTATTTTTTCAAGAACAAAGTTTAGGTCCCAGAAACCTGATGAAGAGATTTCTTGGGATGCTTAATATGAAGGATGCCTTTAAGAAATTGTTTTACCTCAAACCTAGAGGCCAAAGGAGGAGTCAAAGGCAGACAAGCAGAAATATCTGAAAGGTGAGCTTTAATTGAAAAATATGCCAACCTATCATGGAGCGATTCACACAAACAGAGAACCAACGGAATCTCCGACATAAAGTGGATCCTGATTATGAGCAATGCCCCAGACAGAAAAATCTCTTCCATTTGGACATACAGGATTTCCTCAGAATAAATGTGCCTAAAAAGGACCAAAATACTATCACCCACAATGTCAAGTGAAGATGGATGAGAGACCCCTTGTCTTCTGAGAGTAGGTCTACCCAGTTGGGTAACTTATGCTGACTGCCCTTGGCTAGCAGCAGAAGAGGGGAACCAGTGCTGCCTGGGTCAAAAGGGAGTCACTAACAAGATTCTGGGGCAGTCTTGCTTTACATTCAGGGAAGGGAAGGCATAGAGAAACATCCCCTTCCAAGAAAGAGAGATATCATCCACCTTCCAGGCCAGAGGACTTGGGACTCTGATGGAAAAAGAAAATGCAACTGTCTGTTTAGAAGGGAGGCAAAAAGGACTACCTGAGGAGTACCCCACTGGTGTACAATGTCCAAAAGCACATCTCTGTGAAGCATCCATTCATAGATCATTTATCATGGACAGCACAGTGGTGCAGTGGTTGCGTTGTCACCTCCCAGCAAAAGGTTCTCCATTTTGATTCTCAGCTGGGGTGCCTTCTGTGAGGAGTCTGCATGTCCTCCCTGCATTTGTGTGGGTTTCCTCCCACATTACAAAGACATGCATCTCGAGCACTTCTCCCTGGACCTCCACTGAAAATTGCCTTTGTTCTTAGTCAGACTTTCCCAGTAAACAAATGTTAAATAAAAAAATAAACAAATAAATAAAATGAGCCTGTATTATGGACCTGCTCAGAAAGTTTGCCACAATGTTTTGCTCTAAAGGAATATAAACAATCTTATGTGTCACCTGATACTGGGCAGCTAGATTCCCAAACTTGAACAGCCAGTGTGCACAGAAGGTAGGACCATGTCCCTCCCTTGCTTGTTGATGTACATCACTGTGGTATGGTCTGTAAAGTAAAAGAGTATGAAAGGCTTGAAGGACCAGGAGAGCTCTTATCTCTCCTTGATGTTGATGTGGTTTGCACTGAAGAATGGTTATGGGACCCTGCACGTTGAGACGGCCAAAAGAAAAATCCCAGCTTGTGTCTGAGGCATCTGAAAAAAGCTCCTGAAAGTGGACCGGGAGCTGGAAAGGACACCTTGGATTTTGACACAGCTGAGGAATCCACTACTTAAGCTCCAGTTTGAGGCATGGAAGAAGAGGAACTAGAAAGTCTAAAGGATGACAACGTTGAAGCCAGACTGAATTTAGGAACCACTGTAGTTTTATCATATGGATTCTGGCTAGAGAAAGCACAGAAGCCATGCAATCCAGGGTCCTAAGAAACTCCCTGGCCATAACAGAGACCTGAGGAAGAAGGGATTCAAAACAGGCAGTTATAGCCTTTGGTGGCAGCACAGAAGCCATCAAAAATATGATCTTGACAAGGAGTCAGGAAGGATGTCTGGAAATGTATTGTAAACCCTAGGCTTTGTAAGAGGAAAATAACAGTTGCTGTTCTGAATCAAGGTCTGAATGAGCAGGTCATCCAAGGAAGGAAAGATTTGTGTCCCCCCTCATCTTGAAAAAGTCAATCCCAGCAGTAGACAGGCCAAAGGGCAAAGCATCAACAAGAAGAACCTTCAAGAATGTTCTTAAAAGTCAGTATCTACGAGCTAGTAGACTTAACACCAAGTTAGATGTATGTGAGACGCAGATGAAATAAATGACTAGTAATTTTCTGGAAAAGGGTTATGATGCAGATGAAGTAGAGTTGGTTAAGAATGAGGCCCTGCAGTTGAGGGGTTCAAAAGCGAAACCCTATTTTTCTGCTCCGTGGAATGCTGAATCTGTTGATACAACTTTAGTGTCAAGTCAACCTTTAAGGTATCTTATGACATATAGTAGGGCTAGCGAGACAATAGAACATGTCATTAGGAACAACTGGGACATTTTAAATGCCATACCTGACCATGAAAAATGGCTTCCAAAGAAATCATTGTTTACTTATCGTAATTGCAGTAGTTTAAAGAAGTTATTATGCTACAAGGACTTTTCTCTAAATAATAAATCTGTTCCTGTTTTTAATAAAAAAGGAACCTTTCCTTGCCACAATTGTTCCTGTTGTCCAGATATAAATCAATCAGTTGAGTTCATCCACCCTGTAAGTGGCAGGAAGTTTACTTTCCACTGTACTGCAATATGCAATACAATATCTGTCATATATCTTGCTATGTGTAAAAAATGCTCAGGCTTCTATGTTGGAAAGTCAGTGAGAAGGCTGAAGGACTGGATAATACAGCATAGGTTTGAAATCTGTAGAAATGTATTAACTCTTTAGCTCATCATATCAGTGAAACTGATGATATTCACCAGTTTAGCTTTAGAGTTATGCATATGATATATCCAAGTACTAGACGTGGGGATCTAGTTAATAGTATAGACATGAAAGAATATGAATGGATTACTCGATTAGAAGCTGATAAATATTCTGGGCTCAATAAGCAGGTTACACTAAAACCGGTTTTGAAGTTTAAACAACATAAAGTTAAATAGTTTTATAGTAACTATGTAAGCCCTGTACGTACATGCATATATATATATATATATATATATATATATATATATATATATATATATATATATATATATATATATACATACATTCTTTGATACATGTAGGTCTATGGACTTTGTATGGTGAACTGTTTTTTTTAAAAAAAAAAGAAAAATGGTTAATTGCCCTTTTTTAAATGATTTAGTGATAGGTGTGCTGTCATGTGATATGATTGTGTTGTATTTAAAAATGGTGTTTTTATACTCATTATATGTAAGACACTGAAGAAGGATAGTTTTATCTGAAAGCTTTGTTGTTTTAATAAGTTTTTCACGGTGTGGAGTAGTACTTTTACTTTGCTTGAAGCTGTTTTTGGTTGTATTCTCCACTTCACCACTGTTTCACCTTTTTTTGGGACATGATATTTAATAGCCTGGAAGGCCAAGTTAGCAGCAGTATACACATCTTTGCCCAGCTAATTCCATGGGCCCATTGTCTTTGGCAGAAGAAGCAATTTAGTAGAAAGCAATAATTTGGAAGGTTTGTCAGAAGAGACAGTCAGAGCAAAACGGTCAGGAGAAGGACATTTGTAAAGAAATTTACAATCAGGCACCTTATAATACCTGCCAAGCTTTTTGGGGGTGTTGGAGGCTCAATCAGGAGCATTAGAAGCTGCTGAAAAAGTATCTAGCAGGGCAGCTATGACCAGAGGGACAGAAGAGGAATTAGGGGACTCATTTGGAGGGGTCTGTAATACCTCTTCTGGATGGGAGAATCTTCAGTAGAATCCCATTTAAAAAAATCCATCTTACAAGAGATAGCATTCCCAAAAGAAAGTTCCTCAAAGGGAGAATCTGGACAAATGGAGCCCTCCTCCTCAGAACCATACTCCAATGCATAAGGAATCAGAGGAATAAGCCAAGGACTCTTCCACAGAGTCCAATTCCTCATCAGAAGAGCCCTGCTCCCTAGACCTCATAAAAGTAGATGATCAAGGGGGGAGTGGAAACAGAAATTTTCTGGGGAGATTTCAAAGGCATGAGTGTATTAAACAATCCACAATCAGTGCATAAAATCCTGACATTCTTGCTGGGGATCCTTAGAAACAGGGCTAATATATTTTGTTCTCTGTTTCATTTTCAAAGAGACCTCAGCCCTAAAGACCTTAGGAGGTTCAGACCCTTGCTGACACCCCTCAGTCCCTTAGATATGATCAGCCTTGGTCCCCCCCCCCCATTTGCAATGGATCTCTGTACAGCCTCTGAGAAAGTTCAAGAAACCATGTGCATGTTAGCCTCTGAAACATTTGTGAAGAGGAGCCGAACAGAACAACCTGAATATCTTCTGGGATTTCACCAGTCTTGAGAAAAACACCCAGGCAGACAGTACAGCAGCCTAATCTGACCTGACTATTTTGGTGGTCTTCTTGGCAGATGGCTGACCCTCAGGAAGGGACAATTTTGACATCACACCCTGTGCCACCAGTTTAAGACACTGGTTCTCTAGGTAAACAGACAAGGAGGAGAGACAACTATGAAGGTTCTTAGGAACAAACATTTGATAAATCAAGCACAAAGTATGGTCATGAAATGCACCCAGGCAAAACAAACACTGCTTGTAACAGAGTCCTTATGGGGAACCTGTCTCCCATACTGACATTTTCCCTTTCTGGATGACATACAAACTCACAACCAATAGAAAAAAAAAAGATAAGAAAACCCCAGCAGGGTACTTATCTGAGAATGGCTTGGTAACCAGGACAGACAAAGGAGCAATCAGACTGATGATCAAAGACAGCATTCTGACTAGTGGCAAAGAAATTCTAAGGTATGTACATGCATACCTCACCTTTATGCCCTAACACCATGAGCAGGGAGCATACATGTAATGTACAACATCTATAAAATTCTAAGGTGTTGGTGTACTGACTGGACAGTGGGCTACCCTTGCCAGTGGATCCTTATAGTGAATAATACTGCAACAGTGATATGGAAGGACATCCCTAGTTACAGAAAAAAAAAATAGAGAAAGACAGTTAAATTATTATTTTGGTCTAGCTCTGAGGGGCAGAAGCATGGAGCCAAGACTGTGCTGAGAAAACAGATGGTTAATTAGTGGCCCCATCTACGGGTTGACCCAGGCAGACAGGGGGAGAAGTTAATGGATGTGGCTTGCTTACCCTTCGAGGTAGGGTGGAAAGTTATTCACATAAACACTCTTTTTCCCCATTTTGAACATGGAGTCTGGTTGATATGTCAACTGTCAACATATCTCTCTCTCTATTCAATGCCACCCTCCTGTCTTTTTTAACACTAACGGCTGACTTCTGCACATCTTCTCTCACACAATCCTTCCACCTCTGTTGGATGCCCTTGCTTCCTACTGCCTTCTTCCTTTCTGTCTCATCTCTTCATCAGATTGTCTTCTGCTTTTCTGCATATATGACTGAATCATTGTAATCTGTTCTCTTTTACCTTTTCTGCATTTGGAGCTACTTTGGCTTCTGTCTTTTGTCTTCATTTCTTCATCTGTCCCCTTCATCTCTATCACAGCTAGCTTCCTCAAATGCTCTGTATTTACTGCCAGGTTTCCCTACCATACAGTAGTACTGGTCACAACACTGTTTTGTTCACCTTACTTTTCAGCTTCTTCGGCATCAATCTGTCATATACTACACCTGACATTGTGCCAGATGGCTGCAGCCACTCTGATTCTAGCTTTGACCTCCTCATTCAGACTTCCCTTCTCCTCAACTGTCACTTTCAGATACTTTAAGCTGTTAACTTGTTCCACTATTTTCCCTTCTATCTCAATTCCTCAGCTTCTTCTGAACTCCATTTCCTGCCACTACAACTCTCTTATCTGCACTCACTTTATCTCATATGAGTTTGGTTTTGAATCCCATTCTCCTATCTTTTGCTGAAGTTCTTGCTCAGAGTTTGACTGTAATGCCACATCATCTGCATATAGCAATTTTGTTGATCTCTCCCCTCCAGCCTTCTTGCTAATGTAGTCCATCACCAGTGCAAACAGCAGTGGGGTCAGAGCTGAACCATGGTGTACACTTACTCCCACTAGGAACCCCTCTGTAACACCGAACACTGTTTTTACCAGAGTCATTGGGTCATTGTACATAGCTTCCACTAATTCTGTGAATGTTACTAGAACTCTGAAGTACTGCAGGACTGCCCAAATCAGCTATTTTCGGGATCTTATCATATGCTCTCTCCAAGTCTAGGAATGCCCAGTTGGACTCTTTCCTAATTTCCTTTTTTTTTCTCAACTGTCTCACTGCAAACATTGGGCCAGCTGTGCTGCATTCTGATCCAAATCCAAACTATTATTCTCCCCATTTTAATTTCTACTACTCTGCATATTAATTTATCAATCACCCTTTCCAAACCTTTCATGCAAAGTGACAGGAGTTTGATAACTCTGTACTGCCTACAATTGTAAATCTCCCCTTTGTTCTTGAACACTGGCACTAGTATGTTTATTCTCCAGATATCTGGGATACCCCTTTCTGTCCACATTGCTGTGAGTACCCTCAGGAGTCAGGTTTTCTTCTATCTTGCCCAGAATCTTTATTATATCTGCTGTAGCCTCATCTGGGCCTGCTGTTCATACTTCAGTGGTGAGATCCTCCTCTATTTATAGACTGTGTCTAGGGCAGTACAGCTTCTGTGGGGTTTCTTCATTCAGAAGCCATTAGAATTACTCCTTCCATCTACCTTTGATGTCCTGTGGCCTGGTCAGAAGGTCACTGCTGGCATCTTACATGAAGGGTGTTTGACTATCTTCTATATATTTCGGTCTTTGCCTTACAGCCAGATATAGCTTCTTTGTGCCATCTACTGACTTACTTTCCAAAAGCTAGCAGAGTGTCTCTGATGCTTTGTTCTTTGCTACTGCAATTCCGTTCTTAGCTTGTTAGTCGTCCAATCATTCTTTCCTGACCCGATCCATTTTTTTTTCCCCACACTTTTTTATGCACTCTTTTTTTTCATGACTTCCTGGTCTTCTGCATTCTAACACCAGCTTTCCTTATGTATGCTTTTTTCCATAGCTGGCTTGGCCACATATCTGTTCTTTAGTCCTCACACATGCTGTTTTGAAGCATAACCATTCTTCTTCAACTCCACCTATTTCCTCTTGTTGAGGTGCTACATCCAGGAGTAATTCCATGAACTGTTGTGCTTTCTTTCTATTCAACTTTCAGGTCTTCGGGAACCAGTGGATTTATGCTGTGGGCCGACTGTTTCACTGAGGATGATTTTGTAATTGCTGATTCTATTCCAGTGCCATTTTCTTACTATAAGAAAAGTCTATCAGAGTTGCATGTTGACCACACTTGTATGTGATCTTGTAACTCTTTCTTTCTGAAACATGTTCTTGCTACTATTAAGCCATGTGGCAGAAAGATCTCTAAAATGGTCTCTCTTTCTTTATTCCTGTTGCCCCACCCATTTGGACCCAAACAGTCATCTTATCCTGTTCTGTCTGTCCAGATATGTGCATTCAAGACACCAATTATTAACACCAATTATGTTGTCCTGCTTTATCTTGTAGGTCCTGCAACTCCTGTCTGAATGCACTATTTCTCACTATCATAACCCTGCTGTGGGGCATTGGCTGAAATTACGAACACTGCCCTATCATTAGGCATGAGTCCGACTGCTACAAGCCTGTCACAAATTCTTACAACATCCCTTATTGTCTTCTGAAGCCTCTTTCTCACCACAATTCCCACCCTATTTGTAGTCTGTCCTCCTCCTGGGTAGTAGACTTTGCATCCCAAGCCAAGTGGCTTTGCTGCATTCTGTTTCCATCTCATCTCCTGAATACATACGATGTTCGGCCTCCTACTTGCCATCATGCAATCCACTTAGAATCTGTGTCCTGTCAGTGAACCTACATTAAGTGTAGCAATTCTTAGTTCATGGCTGGTAGGTTGATTGATTTTATATCCAACTTTCACTCAACAGAAATATCCTAGGTAACCCAAGCTGGGCAACAGGTCAATAGCTAAACAGTAGCCTATTGACCCAGGACTGCTGGGCTTTATAGTAGGCACACACTGGTCAATAGTGGCATATACACCCCCTTCCCACCATTAGCATGAGTCCCTAGTGTAGGTCAGAATTGGCCATGTCCTCAGCCCATTTATCACCAGCAAATACTTATGCCCATTTAGTGACATTGTTTAACATGACCAAATCACCTATAGCCATGTTTTACACCACTGAGGGGTTAGCCCTGCCATGGTGCCCAGTCTGTGATCATTGTTCTTCTACCATGGGATTACTGCGGATCACAGTACATACCAAACTATTTCCCCTGTAGGTACAATGCAGAATCTATTCTGTTGCCTACAGCTCCATTTTTTGGAGAGTTTGAGATGGAAACAATCAGAATGTGTTTCAGAAGTGGGCAGAATCCGAACAAGACACATGAGAGCATGTAAACTCCAAACAGGCATTGGCTAGAAGTCAGGCTCAAACCTAGTACCTTGTGCATGGGAGGCAAAGACCTTAATTATTATGTCAACTTATCTCCTAAAGTTAGGGAAATGAAGGTTATTCAAAGTCAGTGGCAAACTGTGATTTTCTTGATGGAAACCATTACTCATGCTTCAGAATGGTGCAGAGTTTCTTGGACGGAATCCCTTGCAAAAGTAAGTGGACATCATCTGCTTACAGACCTCTGTACATACATTTGGCAAACCAATGAGGAGGTGTTTAGATGATAGGGTTATATCTACACACACAAAAAAATCTTGAACCACCTAGACGGTTGTATGACTGAAGACTCCTACCCATCAAACTGCCAGTGATGGGGAAGGAATAGGGCTGCCGACTAGGAAGTGACTGATAATTGACAGAAAGCAAAGACAAAAATGAATAATAATTAGATAATTTCTATACTTTTAGTAAAAAATTGTATTTAATACATTTCCCAACATAAAAAATAAGAGAAAACATGCTGCAGTGTTTAAAATTTAAGGTACAACCCAAACTCAGATGTAATAAATACCTACAATAAATCTACAATCACTCAGGTTGCTTTACAGGACTCATAAGAGGAGCAAACACTCGGAATAATTATTGTTGTGAAGTAAATGCAGCAATGATTGTCCTCTTAACAAATTAATTCGGAATCTGGAAAAACAAGTATGACAGTAGCAATAGAGGTGCAACTTGTTTAATAAAGTAACAGTACAAAGGTTCCATTAATAGTCATACTCCCATTATAATAGCAGTTTACCTTGCTGTTTAAGAGTACTGGTCTTTATTTTCTTATGTATATAATGACTGCACTGCTGTGTAACTGAAATATGATTCTAAGGAAGCCAGAGTTATAAGACATCTTTCAAGTATGTATGCTAGTTGTACATTTCTCCTTATGGCTTACTTTCGTCTACCTTGGATGATTAACAGTACTTAATATTATTCCCACCAGGAGTGGCTTTCTGAACTGTATTCCATTTGAAGATCTAGTTCACTTTCAATGTCCTTCAAGCACCATAAACCCGCTCAGTGTAACTTATTTTTCAGATCAATGCTGATGTAACCACATTTCATTCTCATACTCTGCTGGTACTGTACAACACCATATATATGAATCTTGGAAATAACAGTTGCTAAACTTACGCAACAATAAACAAAACACTTTTTATACCTGTGTAAAGTATGCTGGCTTGTGCTTCCAGTCTGTTGTTGACTGCAGTGAATGGAACAGATTTGAAATTTCCAACTACCAATTTCTCTTCTTCTGAATATGGACATAAGTGATGCTTCTAATTAGAATACTATTTATAAAGTGTATGCTTAAATAAGCTCATCTGTTCTGCTGTCCCAAGTGGCACCTAAGAACAGGGCATTGAATCAAATTATTTTATGCTAACTCAATAATAACCATATAAATCAAATAAAAGACTATCAAGTTGATTACATAACAAGCAAAAATATGTTTGTGCTAAATCTTCTGACTAATAGGTCTTAGTTAAATGATCTCTTCTTATTTCTGTTCTGGTGATAATATTTAAATTTTGAAGTATACAGCTGATATTTTTGAGCATAATGTTGAACATAAGTTTAGAGTGTTAAAATAAATCAAATTATACACAGAGGCCACAAACAAGAGTAAAGACTAAACTCTTAAAAAACAAGAAGAGTTAACAGTGAATCTGCATGTTATCCCAAAAATTCTAGACTAATAACTTGCCTTCTGACAACATATAAACTATATACTGGAATTGATGCTGACAGAGTTTATAGTCATTTGGTAGAAAACTCAATCATGGCAATAGAACAAAAACCTAATAAAAGAAAGTCATATGGAACAAAGGATCATGTGTTGTTAAATAAAATCATAATGGACAACTGTAAAAAGGGGAAAAATTTAAGTATGGTTTTGATTGACTACAAAAAAGCATTTGACAGTATCCCACATTTATGGATGAAAGAGTGCTTAAAAATGCTTAAGATACATCCTACACAGATCAATTACATTACAGCAGCCGTGAAACAGTGCCAGGCGACTTTGCAATTAAGCCACGATAAAGGACAAATTATTATTCCAGGGATAAAAATTCAAAGGGGGAGGGTATTTCAGGGTGACTCTCTGTCACCACTGCTATTCTGTCTTTCCCTTAACCCATTAAACTATCTACTTAACACATTAGGCCATGGCTAGAATTTGGCTCCTAGAAAACCACAAAGCGTAAAGACCTCTCATCTCCTTTTTATGGATGATTTAACATTTTACAGTTCCATCAGACGAGGAACTGAAAGCACAGCTGCAAATGGTTAAAACTTTTTCAAATGATACAAGAATGTCATTTGGTCCTGATAAATGTGCAAAAGCAACCTTTAAAGCTGGAAAGCTGCAGCTCCAAGAAAACATCAGTTTGGTACAGGAATGTGATATAAAAAATTGAGCAAGAGGGAGAGTATAAATACTTGGGAATGTATGAAGGATCTGCAATAAAACATGAACAAATGCAAACAAAGCTCAGTAAGGAATATTTTAGAAAGCTTAAATTAATACTAAAAACAGCACTGACATCTAGGAATAAGGTCCAAGCTATAAATCAATTTGCTCTTCCTGTCTTTACTTACAGCTTTGGAATGAATGACTGGCCCCAAAATGTGCTGGACAGGCTAGATAGGAAAACAAGAGGAATGTTTCATGCTCATCAAATAATTTTTAAAAATCATTGCATACCAAGATTATATATCCCACATTCTAAAGGATGTATGGGGCTCCTCGAAACTGATTACATATACAGATATGTAATCATGGGACTGCGCACATCTGTTGACTTCACAAAACCCAAATGTAGTGAAAGTTGAGGAGAAAAAGTTTAAGATGATTCCCCTGCTTAGTTTAGCAGAGCATATCGGTGTCAAGCGAGAACAGAAATCAAACCAGAAGTAGATAAAAAAAAATCAGGCAACTGAATTTGTCAAAAAATAAAAGAAATACCTATCCTCACTCCCCATCTCTGACTCTTGCGTGATGTGCTGCTAGCTCTTAGAAGCCTAAGACTCTCATGGATCTCCTGGTGACATCAGCCTTATTCTACAGCCCAAGCAAAAGCTACTAAAGCTGGCAGACCCCCAGCAGGTTTATACTACCCACATACCACTAAAGTATGTTTTGACTGTATCTGCATCACTAGAGGTTGGGTTTCTTTCCTGTTGTTAGCAGTACACACATCACCTTTCCTCCACCGACACATCCACCTCATCCCTCTTCTCAAGCTCCATCTCATTCAGACCTCACTGCCCCTATTTAACTTCATACTAACAATCATATCCTTACAGTTACCTCTTCCTCCATGTTTATTCCTCAGCATTTTAGCTGTGCTGTAAACTTTGGCTTTTCTTACCTCAATATACTCATACATTTGTGAAATGAGTTTATCTCCATTTTCAAGTATTTGAATGCAGACATTCTGCACTCATAAGTCCCCTTATAAGCAGCATATTTGATATGTGTTACCTTTTCTCCTCCTGACTGTTAGCCACTAGCACTACTTGCACTGATTGCTTTCCTCTGTACTTTCATTCAAATTCTGGTCCAGCTCAACCTTCTCTGTTCCCTCACCCTACCCTTATTCCCACCCATCCCCACTTTCCTCAGATTTATACTCTATCAGCCATTCCCCTAACACCACTTCAACCAGCCTTATCAGACCATTCACACTTCACCCACTAGACCACTTCCAAACTATACTTCAGCTAACTACAATAAACCAGTATCTCCACTTCACTACACCACTCCCATACTAGCCCTTCCTACTTTCCCTCCTGCTCCTCCTCCTTTAAAAGATACACAACACTAACAAGACCAGTAGCCACATCATCAGCTTCTGTCATTAAGACCACTGTTAACAATCACTACTACACACCATAGCCACGTACCTACACACACCTCAAATAACTACATTTCCTTTAAATCTAAGATGCTCCACATAAATATCTATATGCATTCAATATTTATGACAATCTTCTTACTACTTGCACACATTACCTCATTCTATAACTATCTATCCAACACATCACACCATCACACCACTTCCACCAGTTACATTACAATAGCAACACCTCTCACCCCCATCACACCACCTATCCCATACATAATCATCTATCCTTATACCTTAAAACTACCCTCATTCCATACTAATAAACTATCCAAAAAACACAAGTACATTACTAACCTCATAAGAACCAAAGTTGACATTCGAGCTAGCCTCTCTCTCTGTGGAGACATGCATCCTAATCCTGGCCCAACTGATATCAACATCCACGTAACTTACCATAACCCATCCCATAATGCATTCCAACATCCTATAAAAACTAATGACCTACTCATGCTAAATATGAATGTCAGAAGCATCAGCAAAAAGGTCCATGACTTTCATGCTACTCTTTCTCTATATTATCCAGACACACTGGGTGGCACAGTAGTGCAGTGGTCAACGTATCACCTCACAGCAAGTGGTTCCCTGGTTCAATTCTCAGCTGGTGTGCCTTCCGTGCAGAATTTGCATGTTCTCCCTGCATTTGCATGGGTTTCCTCTGGGTACTCCTGCTTCTTCCCACAATCCAAAGACATCCATCTGGAGTGTTTCTCCTTGGGCCTCCACTAAAATTAGGTTCTGTCCTAGTCAGACTTTCCCGGTCAACAAAATGATAAATAAATAAAATAGTAGTACTAACTGAAACTTAGCTCAAACCTAACATTTCCAGTAATGAAATTCTAGCACCAGGCTATAATATCCTACATAATGATTGTATATCCAAGAAAGGAAGTGGTGTAGCTTTACTATTTAAAAATCATCTAAATGTAGACACCTTAGATTTACAGCCACCTAACTTAGACAGTGCAGAATAAATATTTGCAAAACTAAAAATGAACCCCAGAAAAAGTGTCAATATAATCAGTTGCTATATACCACCTGGCAACAACATACCCATTCTGGAGACCCTACTCTACTGGGCCTCTACGCTCCTACAACAAGAAACCATCATACTAGGAGACTTCAATGCTGATTGGTTAGCATGTGACTCTAGTTCTCCCAGCAACTTCACTAACCTCCATGTTTTTTTTTCAACTCATCCAGTCCCGCACTAAGATTGATAAATCCACCAAGAGACAGTCAATACTTGACTGGATTATGACAAATAGACCTACTCTTATACATCAGTCAAGATGCCTCCCTAACAGCCTGACTGACCACTTACCTACATTTGTAATAAGACACCGCACACACCAAGAAAACCCCACCAACTACCAGATAATAAGAATCAAGAAACGTTCAGTCCAACTAACTTTACAGCACCAAAAAGATACAGCTGGACTCCTCTCAAGAATCTAAATCTTAATGAGGCAGTTCAGTACTTCACTTCTACCTTCTTGGATGTCTTAAGGCCCCTGCCAAAACTCTCAAAGTCAAATCAAACTATGCACCCTGGTTGAGCAAAGAGACTGTAATCCAGAGATAAAGCCTGGGCCCAGTTGCACAAAACTCAGTCCCATACAGACAAACAGGTTTATCTCTAACTCTGTAACAAGTCAAAGAAATATGTTAAAAGGGACAAAATTAATTACTACCACCACATACAAACTAAATATCAAAACAACCCCTAAAAATTCTGGGCAGCTATAAACCGCATTCTCCTTCCTTGAAAATCAGGTACTTCCCCCCTCTAACCATAAATGACACATCACTAATTAATGCCACTCATTTCAATAAATTCTTCACTGAATTCATTCTTGCTCTAGCTAACTCTCAAAACTGTTCATCCTTCAACCAAACACTAACTACCATATTAAAAATAGTGGCTTTGCCTTCCAAACTGTCTCTACTGATATAATAAAAAAGCTGATTAAAAAAACAAAACCTATCACCTTAGCTGCTGATAAATTGCCAGCAGACTTTTTGAAAATAGCTGCTAATGCCATTGCCTCCCCTGTATCTATCTTATTAATCATTCAATAATCGAAAAAATGTCCCTGAAATCTGGAAAGTTTCTCACATTATTCCCCTTCACAAAGGGGGCAGTTGAAAAGAGTTAACCAACTATCGGCCAGGAGCAATACTCTCACCTTTGTCCAAAGTACTAGAGACATGAATACACACATGGATTATGTGAACACCCACAACCTTCTCACAAACACTCAAAATGGTTTCAGGCCACATCACAGCACTACAACAGCCCTTATGTCATTCACTCATATTGTAAATAACCACAGAAATAATGGCAACTATGTCTATTTTATCTTTCTCAACCTTTCCAAGGCATTTGATATGGTTAACCACAACACACTTATTAAATCCCTCCCAGAACTAAATCTCAGCAAACCTACCATTATTTGGTTTCGTAGTTATTTAACAGGTAAACAGCAAACAGTCCAGTAGAAGCAAGAACCACTCACATTGGGTGTTCCCCAAGGATCCATCCTTGGTCCTTTACTTTTTTCTGTCTTCACTAACAAGCTCCATACATCTTCTCTTCATACCTCTGTCATCCAGTACACTGATGACCTCTACACTAATCTGCTCTTCTACTTCCCCCCAGGATCTTCAATTACAAACACAGGCCTCTTTGCTTTCTGTGGAAGAATGGCTTACCAGCTCTAAAGCTAATACTAAACCCAAACAAAACCAAAAACTTCTCATATTTCGGCCTACTAGTCAGTTCACCCAATACCCAAATGTACTATCCTTTCTAACAATAAAACAGCTCTCTCTCCTGTCACTCACACTAAAGTTCTAGGAGATGAAATAGACTGCAACATGAGATTTGACAAGCATTTCACTCATAATAAAAAAGTACATAAAAAATTAGGGGGAACTATACAGAAATAAACAATTCCTCACTAACAGCACCAGGGCTAAAACTGCACAAACACATCTGATCTCTACACGGCTATATGCCTCCCCTATGCTCACCAATCTCAGAAAATCGGATATAGCCAAACTTAATGCCTGCTACAACAAAATTGCTTAATTCACCACCAATAGCCCATATCAAACACACCACTGCTCAGTCCTCAAACAACTAAATTGGCTTGAACTTCCCCAGCTTCTCCTTTACAACCAGCTTATACTAACTCATAAGATTCTTTACTGCCCCGAGAAAACTCCTGCATTACAAAATGTTACACATTTTTACTCCAGTACTAGGGCCCTATGCTCAAACTCTAAATCTCTCCTGCAAGTCACTAAAGCCAAGAATTCTGCAGGAAAATCCCTCTATTCTAATGGCATTGCCAAAATATGGAACTCCTTGCCCACTAACATATAAGCCACTAAATCCTTAACTCTCTTTTAGAAATCTGTAAAAATGCACATACAAGCCAAATGGATTTGTAACTGTGACTTCCCAGGCTAGAATAGCTCCATCCTCCTTCCTCCACACCCAGGTCAAACATCCACCTTCACATAGAAGCAGTCAACCTCCTTGTAGCTGGCAAGCCTCATTCCTCGTTCATCTCTCTTACTCTTAGCTATCACTCCTTCCATTAAGTAGCTTGCAAGCCTCATTCCTCTCTCTCTCAAATGCCACTCCTTCCACTAAGTCCTATTCCTTGTTCCTCTTTCTTCCACTGAACTGTCACTCCTTCTGTTAAGGATGGACATCTGATTTACAATTTTTAGTTTTACAATACTGTATCATAATGAATGTTACTTAGAGTGCTCAGCTTAAGGTGTCTTATCTTTATACCCATGTTGCATACCATGACTGACTTCACCTTTGTTGTTATACAGACCAAAATATTATTCTACTAATCTTATTTGATGCATAATGTATCATGTTTGCTTCCACCTTTTGTCGATGCACAGTTTAAATTTTATCATCCTAGTTTTATAAGATGTTAAATTTATAATGTCAAACTTCTGTACCTATAAAATGAACTTTACTAATGTGTGTTATATGTGGAGCTTTTATCCCCGGGCCTCCACTGAAAAAGAACACATGTCCAGTCAGACCTTCCCAGTAACCAAATGTAAAATAAAATAAAAAATATAAGGTGACGGATAAGATGAGAAGGCAAGAAATGTGTAAAATGCATAAATTCAGCTGGAAAGTTTGGAAACTTTTGGAACAACCTTATGTTGATCAGGATCAAATGCAGGAATGCTTAAAGAGAGAGAAATTTAAAACAAAAGATGAAAGGTTAATATTGGTGGCCCAAAATAGTGAACTATGTACATGTTGGTTTACAAAGTCCATTGAACATGTGGGAAAAATGGATAAACGCACAATTTTGTAAAACAGAAATGGAAACAGTCACGTCTTGTAGCTGGTTGTGATATACTAATGGCAGGAGGACTGTATACTGAAAGGCATAATGATGTTGCAAGACTATTGCATTGGGGATTGTGCAACCTTACGGTATTGAAGTAGCATAAAAACATTGGAAACATGAGTTACAAAGCATCATAGAAAATGAAGTTTGTATCATATGGTATCACCCACCACCAACAGTTCAAAAATAGATGTGAGAAAAACAGATATAGTAGTTCATGAAAAGAAGACAAAAGCAGAGCTGATTATTGAAATTGTTACTCCCAGTGAGTACAGTGTCTTACGTACAGAGACAAAGTCATAAAATACCAGGATTTGCAGGTGGAAACAAGGGTAATGTGGAAGAAGGATACCCAGACAGTTCCAGTAGTAGGGGCAACAAGTCTTATAAAAAATAATAATTTACAGTCATACTTGGATATGCTACCAATACATGTAACTCCATATTAATTGCAGGAGTCATTACTGGGCACACACTAGGTACTGTGAAGAGCACTTTTGGCTAACACCAAAGACTGAAACAATACTAATTGTATAAACCTTAACCATACTTAGACTTAGGAATAGGGTCCATTCCCATCATGCTATTAAAACAACAAACGTCTTGGAGAAATTAAAAAAGGGTGAAGCCACAGACACATTTATATTAATATCATTTGTCATATGCTCAAAGTGCTCTTTGTCTTATAAGTGTACATAAAGTTATTTGCAGTGGTTTGCAGCTTAAGAATCTTGAATAAATATTTTGGTAAGGCTCACCAGCAATAAACAGATGTGTGAGACACATCCATGCACAAGATAATAAATACATTTGCACAATCAAGCTTTATGCTAGTTCAGAGAATTCTTAATGATCCTTTTTTTTCTTGTGATAATAAATTGAAAAAGCACTGGTTAGTAATATGTTTTTTAACAGGGCCACACAGGTAAATTTCAAAATATTACCAAAGCAATATGGTAAGTTGTCCTCGCTTACTGTTGGATAGGACTTTGTGGATTTTGGATATGGAAGCAATCACATTATTTGAAGTTAAAAAAAATTGTATTTGAAACTGACCAACATCCTTCTTTGATGCCACTGTAAGAGCAATAATAATAGACACCTTGAATGAATTGACATTAGTGCAGTCTTCTCTGTCTGTATACAGCTTTGCAAATGAGACAATTTTGTTAATGGCATTACTCAGTTTCTTAAATTTATACAAAGATAAGTAACATCCAAATGTTAATAGAAAAACAAGTTATATTTTTAGGAAATTACCCAATAGCTACATACAAAATAGCTAGCATTTCATTTCTATTAGCATGTGACTGATCACATTTTTTCATCAAGGAAATGTTAAAACTTAAAAAGGATAAGTTATCAGCAAGGGCGCCCGCAGGCAGGTGCAAGGGGGTGCACTTGCACCCCCCTGGAACCGGCTGGCCGAGAAATTAATTTAAATAAAAAAAGTTTTTTTTTTAAAGGGCGTTCCTCTTTAAGAACGCCCTTTGCATCTCGTCCAGTCGCACAGACGCAACAGGTGTTTGCGACCTGTTTTCGTCTTCTGTGTCTGTGTGCGACTGATGGTTTACGTTTTTTTTCTTTCGCGCCTACTGGAGATTTGACTTCAAGAGGACGTTCGGACTGCGCAAAGTGAAAGGTAGGTGTCTTGTAGCATTTTTAATGGACTTGCCACTGCGTGTCACACAAAACAAAACTCACGGTTTCCAGACGGCATATAATAAATAATGACAGTTGTTGTCACAGCAATTCTGAATGCCTCCCACAAATTTAGACTTGTATGCAGTGAAGTGTATTGCATAAATATAAAGTTAATTTCTGTATGTGGTTATACCTGAAATCACTAGATAAGTGCATTCCATGACTTAGGGTCTTGACATATTAGTCTGAGAAATGTTCTAGTACATTTCAGGCAGTGTCAGAGATAAGGTTTTAGCTGTTAAGTAACACCAGTAGTCCTATACATACATTTGGGTGCTCTGTTTTTTTGATATTCACTTCATAACAAACATGCACATTTCACATTTTTCAGGTTGGCAAACTTATATATCTGAACCATACCATTAGTTTGCATAAAATCAAATTCAGTGTTGTTTAGAAATTATAATGACATATGTGTATTTTACTGATTCAGAACTATGCATGTATTTGAGGTTTTGTTGTATGCTTTTTCTAATTGTTATTAGCTCAGGTATTAGTGCAAGGCTAACTATCCACAAGTCGTATCCTGAATTTTTATGAGTTTCTTGAAATAGTACTGTCAGTTTGGACCATAATGGCCTTCTAAAATCAACAAACTGCAACATCTGCAATGCAGTCAGTTTAAGATAGTAGGGCAGCAATCTCACTTCATAAAACTGTAGAATGAAGGTGGTTCAGGAACTTTTAATGGATTAGGTTCATAGGTTCATACTAGGCTATCTGCCCTAGGGCATTTATAAGCCTAGCCAGAGTGTGTTTGGCTTTCGCCACCCATTTTAAATTAATTCTGCTATGCCCTTTTTCGTGGTTAGTATACTGTGCCTCTGTCTAACAGTGACACAGAAGTGATACCTGGGGTAAACCTACGATCTCCCATCCACTCATCAAGATTCCTCTTGAAGAGAGTCAATGAGGGACTCTGCCTAACCTGGACTGGGATTTTATTCCAGAGTGAAGGGAGCCTCTGGGTTATGAATCTGTCCCTCCAGCATGTCCTATTTATTTCAGTGCTGAGGTTTAAGTCCCTCGAGCGCGTAGCTCGATGGGATTTGGATTTTCTGAGGTGCAGCATGTCCATTAATTCCGGGTTGGACATGGCTTTATAAGTCAGGCACAGATCGCCTCTGAGCAGGCGGTATGCCACTGAGTAGAGCTGGAGTTTCTTTAACCGGGCAGCATATGGCATCTGTTTGAGCCCCTTGATCCTCTTGGTGAGGTACTTTTGGGATCTTTCCAGTTGCTGCAGGTGTCTGGTAAGGTACATCCCAAAAAGGGCATTGTACTCAACTATGGGCCTGATGAGGGATGAGTAAAGAGGCACGATGACCTCCCCTGATCTAGATGTGAATCCCTTCATGATTAGGTGGGCTATATAAAATGTTTTTCTAACCACTTTGGCCACGTGGTTCTCAAATGAGAGATTGTTATCAACTTGGGTCCCCAGGTCCCTAATTACTTCTTCTGTACTTAATGGATTACCACCTATGTGGTAATTTGTGGGCACTTTGTTTTTGCCAAAGGGGATGACTATACACTTTTTGGCGTTTAGCTTGAGGCCATGGCTCTGGCACCAGTTGTCTGTTTCTATGAGGCCCTTTTGGAGGATGCTTGTGTCAGCTGGAGAGTCTATTATGGTGCCCAGTTTGCAGTCATCTGCGAACTTGGTCAGCCACAGTCCTTCCATGTTGGCCTGTACCTCCGAGAAATATATACTGAACAAGAGAGGTCCCAAGACTGAGCCTTGTGGGACGCCACTTGTAACTGGTTTGGAGTCTGACATGGCTCCAGCTATTCTAACCATGTGGGTTCTCTCCTTGAGCCAGTTTGCAACCCATCTAGTGACATAGGGGTTTATATTTAAGCTGGTGAGCTTATCTATAATGCCCGAGTGGGGTATTGTATCGAAGGCTTTTGCGAGGTCCAGGTAGGCTGTGTGGACCACCTTCGCCTTGTCAATGGCCTTGGTGACTGTTTCAAAGAAATTGACCAGGTTTAAGAGGCAGGATCTGCCCTTAACAAAGCCGAACTGGGTAGGATCCAGTGTCTGTAGGTCCCCAATATCTTTATTTATAAGGTCCATGATGATCCTTTCCATAGCTTTGCAGACCAAGCTAGTGAGACTTATGGGGCGATAGTTTCCAGGATCCGTTGAGGCACCACCTTTGTGGAGAGGGACCACTGTTGCTGTACGCCACTCTTTGGGTACATATCCTGTAGTAAGGCTGAGATTGAACAGTAGTTTTAGGTTTGGGTTTAGCTCTTCTTGGAGTTCATGTAGGACGCAGCCCGGGACACCATCTGGTCCCATTGATGCTGTGTTTCTTGCTTTGGAAAGGGCAGCTCTTACCTGAGCATCTGAGATGTCAGGGGAGCAGCACTCTGCTGGGATAGATATTAGCCCTTTTGGTGGGGAGGGGGGGGAGAAGTTTGCGCTGAACCTGTCAGCTAGGATGTTGGCAATGTCTGTGGGTTCGGTGTATTTTTTGTCATTTTGGACTAATTCTGAGCATATCTGGGAATTCCCACCCAGGTTCCTAACATAACTAAAGAAAGCCTTGTGATTATCCTTAGTGTCCTGTGCAATTTTTCTCTCGAAGCTGGCCTTAGACGATTTTATGAGTGCCCGTAGTTTTTGCTAATACTGATCAGAGATGCCTTCCCTTTTGGGATTTTGTTCTGTCATGTAGTAGCTTCCTCCTTCTATTGTATAGTTTGTCTATGGCTGGGGTCCACCAGACAGGACGCCTGCCTTTGGAGGATTGGGTCTTGGTTTTATTTGGGATTGCATGATCCATGCATTCCTGAAGGTGTTCATAGAATGCGTTTATAAAGGATTTTGTGGTCTGGGCCATATTATCCAGAGGCCCGGGGCTTTGAAGGATTCCACCTCGGTTTTGAGGAGTGTGAAATTTGCTTTAGAGAAGTTTTTCACTGTGGTTTTCTGGGCATGGGGTGGGGTCGGGATGTGAATATCCAGTGAGATTAGTTTATGGTCTGATCTTACCAGTGAGGGATACACTTCTGGTCTGGAGCATAGAGTCCCCATGTTGGTGATGATCAGGTCCAGTATGTTTTCCCCTCTTGTGGGAGTGGTAACAAGTTGTTCCATAGCATTTGAGTTTATAAATTCTAGGAACCTTTGGGCTAGGGTTTTGGAGCTAGAGTAATGCTCCCAGTCTATGGTTGGGTAGTTGAAGTCACCAAATATAATGGTGTTTGGAGAGACCTTCATATTTTCCAGTGTTCTCAGGAAGGCCGAGTGGGGTTCCTGGGTTGGGGAGGGTGGTCTGTAGCAGGCTATAAACTGGAAGGCAGTTTTACCCACTGTTAGTTGCACATGGATAGTCTCTGATGCTTCGTGCTGTGCCACCAACCTGGAGGTGTGGGTATCTTTGACGAATATTGATACTCGCCCTCCTTTTGTGGTTCGGTCCAAGTTTTGGGGCCGAAAAGCATGGTATGAGGTATAATCTGGTAGTGCTGGGGTGCTCTCGAGAGCCTTGAACCAGGTTTCTGTTACTGCACAGATATCGATGTTCTCCATGCTAAGGAGAGTTTCGAGTGCGTGCATCTTGAGGTTTAGACTTCTGGCGTTGAGTAGCATTACTCTTAGTTTCTTATCCCTTGTGATACCTATGGAGGTGGGTTTGTCTTTTGAGCCTTGCCTAAAAAAGACACTATGGGGGTAGCAAGAGCCTTTGCCAATATCCGAAAGCCCAGGGGTGACAGGTGCAAGCCATCCCTAGCAAAGCATCGTGGCTTGTCGAGCATGTCATCCCAGGCTGACAGGCATTGGATCCCCTTTGAATGACACCAATACTTAAGCCAATTGTTGAAATTGATAATCTTGTCTTCATACTGTGGCATCATTCTTGGTGAGGGTAAGATGCTAGATCATGCTACTCAAGGTCAGGGTCATACCGGCCTGGGCTACTTGCCCAGAAAGCTCCTCTATGTCTCTTTTCATGTAGTCCAGGGAGGTACGTCTCAGGTCATTCACACCAACATGGACAATGACCGAGTCATATTTGTACTTGCCTTGGAGTGACCTGAGTGCTTGTGTTATGTGACGGATCCTAGCACCCGATAGGCAGCTCACCGTGACCTTCTCCTTGTTCAGCCTGGT